>NC_142614.1:59810491-60110932 GCF_059453375.1 Lepisosteus platostomus
AAGGTAAAGCACATTTAAGAAAAAAACAAAGAATACAAATCTGACTGGTTAGAGCACGCTTAGCATAGGTATAGCACTAGGTCTAGGGCTAAACTGTGTACTTAAATGAGAAGCAAAATGTGAGTTCCAACCAGTACATTCTGCATGTGCAAACTATTCCACAAAACATCTCAGCTTACAACATGGGACCGTTTTGAAGAAAGCAAATTGTAAATCTGTATTAATTTAGAGTTATATTGCTAAAAAAAGGAAATAAGTCCAACCTCACAAGACCACTTTTGGAAAATCAGTTTGCAAGCCCATGTATACTGTACTGTAGGTACTGTATTGTATATCATACTATCATACTATCATACTACATCTTGTATGCTAAAGAACTGCTTCTTCATTGTTAAATACCTTACAATTCTGATATCCATCACAAAACAGCAACT
This sequence comes from Lepisosteus platostomus, assembly GCF_059453375.1. NCBI lineage: Eukaryota > Metazoa > Chordata > Actinopteri > Semionotiformes > Lepisosteidae > Lepisosteus > Lepisosteus platostomus. Next base: position 59,810,926 of record NC_142614.1, read on the forward strand.
CATTTTAAATTAAATTACTAGAGCGACCATAAAAAGAAAACAAACTTAAAATGAAATATTTTTTTTCTGTAGTGAAGTCTGACTCATATTAAGATTCACAAGGTTATTTCACAATATGTTGGTTTTCACTGACTGACTTTGTTTTCAAATGGATTCAAGAGATTAAAAGGCATTTTCTAATGAGGTCCTTACACAAAGAGGCACTAAAAACATCCAAGAAAAATAAGCTTTTCCATTTTGTTTGCTATCTGACAGTCTAAAAGCTTGGTGCATGGCAATTATGCAAAGCATTAACCTTGTAAAATCATTCTGGAAAAAAACAACTTTAGAATAACAAATAACAAAACATACCAACTTTCATAGGAACATGAGGCTTACAACTTGCTGAAGCATCAATACCTACACCTTCAGATTTAAATGCATTTGAGTTTAGACTTGCACTGATAAAAGATCACAATAGGAGGAAATGAATAATTCATGAACTTAGGCATCTGATTGAGTAAATTCGTCTTCTGTAGATACTGTATGGTGTAGATCTGCTAATATATTTTTCTGCACTATTGATCAATTTATTAAGTCAGTCGTACTGGTAACGAAAACAAAAAATAATAGCATTTATCCTATCACACCATCTCTTGCGTTTGTAATCTGTTTTATTTGTAATGTTTGTTTAATTCATTTGTATGTGTAAGTGTTGAGTATTTGATATTACAAAAAACGAAAGTTACCTCTTTCACACTCTGTACTGTACGTTCCTGTTCTATATTTAAATGTGCCTTCTGTCCCGTTATGTTCTTTGTGCTGTTTATGTAAACACAGGAAATAAATTGCTCATTATTTTGTTTGTTCTAACCTGGGTTCCTCCTTTATGGCGTCTATTATTTTAGAAAGAGTTTAAGTGATAACACCAATGTCCTGAGACTGCTTCTGACAAACAGGAAGGGTTTATTGGTGGTTTGTTATGTGTTATAACAAAATTATGTGTTTAACACTTGGGTTTAAAATAATAATTTTCTTCCATGAAATTGATAATATGAAGAAAATTTTGTTTTTTTTATTAATCTGAATTAATGATTTCCCATTTGGATTCTAGTAGGTTTTTAGAAAAAAAAAAGCATTTTTGAGATGAAGCGTAAGAAAATTTCAGCACACACTGGCATATTATACAGTAGAACAGCAATTATTTATGTACAGTAAGTGCATTCTGTTAGACTCAGCCCTTCTCCCTATAAGTTATGTATTGTTAAAATATTCCTGATATGTGGTAGCAGGAGTTTAAATATGCAGTCTCATGCAACAGACAAACATACTGTAGGAACAACCAAAAGGCAGAACTTTTTTTCAATAAGGGGGTAACCAGAAAACCAAAACCTCACTATTCCTGAACACTCACTAAACTTTTCTGTCATCCCTATATGGCAATAAAGTATTAACGTATTGAATTTAACCAGGCAACTGAATTGATTACTGGTTTCAATACCAAACAAACTTTCTCTCCACCTATAATGCCCCTGGCTAGTTGGTAGGTTAGCCACTTCCTCTGATCTCTGATATGGCACATAACCTGCTCTCTTAACCAAACAGTCGATGTTGTTGACCGGAAGCCTATGTTTCCTGGTTTTTACGTTTTGGTTTTTTAGCCAGTTGTCTTTCTCCAGTTGATCAGGTGACAAAGATCGATAGGTTTTTTTTCCCCATTGATTTCTGGGAAATCAGACATTTGTTCTGCCATTTTTATATGATATTAACACTCTCATTGTGTATAGGGTCATCTTCTCCTTCTTTAAACAAAGATTTCAACCAGCTGTGATTCTACTCTTCCTTGTGAAGGTTGGGCACTGGTGGCAAGGGCAGCTCTTCATCCCTCTTTTCCTCTGTCAGCTCATGCTGTGACCCATAGTCACATTGTCAGGTACCGTGGCTGTCACGGATGTCTGAAGGGACGAACCGTGGAATGGCAGGAGAGCGAAAAAGACCCTATGCGTAGCGGCAAGATGGGGGTTAGCCCGGGCTCAGCTGTTCAGGAAATCCTGTATAGAAACTTATGCCCTCAGGCCATGGACAGGAGTGACCTGATGCTAGGCGGGTCTCAGGACATCCGAACCTCAATGCTGAGCGAGGATTAGAGCAGAAACAGGAAGTAAATGGGCTACACAACAAGACACATCAGAAAGACATGAATAATCACAGGGAACTAGGAACAGGACAGAAGTAGAGTGCCCTCTAGGTGTACTGGGCGCGACAGTAGCTCTGCCAACACCTCAGGGGATAGCGGCTTGTTTCAGCCCCTCTCATTCCTGCAATGCTGGGACTGGTAGCTCTGGCCCAGATTCTCACTGCCTTGGGGAAAGGACGCCTTCTTAGAATATTTCTCCCTCATAAATATTACAGGCAGTCAGTCTTCTCTCCTTGCTCATTTTCCTTCCATTCTCAGGGAATACTGAGAAATCAGGTTTCACCACAATGACCAAAATCAGGTCCCTGTTCATCGTTCTTAGCTCTCTTCTCAGCTGCATCTTCTCTTTATCACTCTCAAGCTTTCTGCCAGAGGGTACTGTACCTCAAATGTCTTTGGTGTGTATTTCTGGTTTTCCACTCTTGTGCTTTTAGGAGCTTCATCTCATACCTTCTTCCGGTTCCTTTTTCCATCTTTGTGCTCATACTCAATACAATTGAACATAATGAGGCACCTTCATTGGCAGAACTGCATTCGGTCCTTCTCACTGGCCTTTGCTTGGATCTGCAGGCCCACCTCTGTCATGGAATTGAGGGCTCTCATGCAGTCTGGAAACCATTACTGTATGGCTTCCCCCAGAAAGGAAAACCCTTCTGACACTCTGTCTTTAACCAGAGTTTGATTTGGGAATTGCTCCTCCATTAGCGAGCCAACAAATCTCCCTTGCTGTCACAATCAGCCACTAGAGAGCACTGTTCAAAACACAGCAACCTACTGACTGCTTTTCCACCATATTGTATGTGGTGGAAAAGCTGGGGAAAAGTGGTGTTAGTAACAGGATGATAAGGACTGTACTTGCGTCTGAGGCAGCAGAATCAGCTGTAAAGTAAAAAGTGTGCTCTATATTTAGAAAATGAGAAATAAAAACACGAACAAACAAATACCTAGCTCTTCCCAAGCTCTGACTAAAATTCTATCAGTCTTTTTCTGGGGAGTATAGTTCAGACAAGAGCCATAATTTTGACTGAACCTACTATGTTAACTCTACGTACCTTCTGAATGAATATACTGTACTGTAAATAAGCAGAGAAATGTTTTTATGTTGCTATATTTGTAGAAAACCTTTGTATTATATGTCAATGATAACACCCCATTGAAAATTGGACAAGGAAAGGCCTTTCTCAAATAACGAATATGTCTCAAGAAAAACCAACGAGAGTGTTTGTAACTGGCGTTACCCATTCCTGGTGTGTGTGTATGTGAGAGGGTGGGACATACTGTATCAATGTAGAGACAAAATCTGAGAATATCTTGCACAAGGATACCTAACACATAGGTAATATGGGGATGTCACCACCATGTTAACATCATTTTTTACACACATCAAAATGGTACCCTCCTTTAATTATATTTTGCTTAAGATCAGTTTTCACCCTATGTGGAGCTTCACTTTAGTTGAGTAGGGAACAGTAATTAAAATTAGAAAGAGAGTTAGTGGGAAATCCCTGCAAAGATAGGAATACAAACCCTGAAGTTTGCCAGGCTGCTGCACCAGTGATGGCAGAGTATACAGTATGTCAGAAGGAGGTGATAGCAGCCTTTTCACTACAGTAAAATGTTAAAGATTCATACAGCCATTTTTGCTATGTAAAGTGGGGTACTGTACTTATCCAATAATTTGTGTATCTCATGATTTCCCTAATGCATACAGTATGTGTACTGTGCTGTTCTGTCCTAAATCCCAATTTATCTGACATAATCTGCTTTCCTTAGGCTGGAACAGCTTTCCAAGTGCCCTCATGAAACCAGTGTTTTTCTTGTTAACACTACAACCATTTTTTCAATGACCGAAGATAATAAAAAGGTAATCGAGAGAGTTATTTAAAGGAATATGTTCCAATTTTTAAGCTATTGCTTTTGATCCGAGTTGAACTCTAAAGTGTATTTCTATGTTGAGGTATTGATCTCCGAGGTTGTAAATGTTTTACCCAGCTTAAGGTAGCACACTTCATATTGATTCAACCTTCCCTTTAAAAGAAGTAGGGGAAAGTATGCCATCTCTCTAATAATAGAAGTAGAAAAGGGTACAAAACAAAATTAACTCATGGTGCCCAGTGCTGGCATCTCTTTTTTATCTTTTATATAACACAAAGCTGTGGCATTTCAGTGAAATGGTTTCATTTAAGTATATCACTTTTTGCACTTAAGATCCATTTACATCTGTCCTCTGGCCCTGGTATCCCTGAGTTTGAGTCAGTTAAGGTCTTTCAATTTTGTTAAACGCTTCAATCTAATGTCTACCCCCTCGTCCTCATATTCGAACATAGGAAATGTATTGTCAGCATTGATAAGGTGAGGTCCTCCTTCAATCTGAGAGCTACTTGGCTTGTTAAGGCCTTTTAGGCCTGTTAGGATTCCTGCATCCTCCATGAAGCTCTAGCAACTTAGTCATCAATGACTGAACAGGCACATGTTCAGAAAAAAGTAACTAAAATATCTCAATGACTAGCCCGCTGGATTGAAGACTGCAGATCATCTTGGTCTCCATTTAATTAATGCATTCTGTCAGCAAATGTATGAAAGCTCGTGTGTTAAGGTTTTTCAACATTAATAGGTATTCCAGATTTGAAATAAAAAGGTAATAGAGAATGATTTCAAGTGTGCCAAGATTGTGACAGTCTTCAAGAAAGATGACTGATAAAAGATGATGAAGGAAGTCAGACTGTGGAAATTACAGAGGTGCAATTCTGCTGTCCATTGTGGGCTTAATGGTTGCAAGATACAGTATCTCCTGAACGATCTAATTTCTCTTGCTGATGAATTTCAACCAACATCTTTTTAATTACATCCTCTCAATTACAGGAAACATGTTGGGAGCAGCGTCATCGTCTCTACTTAACTTTCTTTAACGTCGCAGAGGCATCTGACTCTGTGAACCTGTGGTTCTCGGGAACGTCTTCCTGAAGTATGGAGGTTCTTCAAAATTATTAATTAACTTTCACCTGCTTCATGATGACTATTGGATCCAATAAGCAGACCTTTGAAGTAAGCAGAGCAGGCAAGGGTGTGTCATCGCCCCAGCTCAGTATAAATATGGCCTTCAATATCGCTGAGTGCCATGCTCCATTTGATAAGAGACAAGTTTCCTGCTGGAGTGCTGAAAAGTACTGATTGGATGGTAAATCCTTTACTCTCCAATGACCATGTTGTAATACTGAAACCGCCCAACTTCAGTCATCAGATACTGTACCAGTACACTGATGATTCTGCAGTACATACCCTGGAAGCAATGGATTTCTGCACAACTGCCAAAATATTTTCTAAAGTATATGAGAAAATGTGATTAAGACTTAACATTCAGAAGACCTCAATTCTCCATCAGCATGCAGCAAGCTCAAATGTACACTAAACTTTGATTTGTAATCACAAAGAGTGTAAGAAGAATGGAGAGTACCTCCCATTCCTTGAGAGTCATTTTCCATATTAGGCAATTTTTAATAAGATATCCAGCACTGAATCAGGCTGAAAAGTGGGCTATACACAGGAGACAAGCAACAAGATTGGAGTCACGTGTGTAAATTTCTAAAACCAACAGTGTTTGTGGAAGATTTTAGGTATCAAGTGGGATGAGTGCTAATACAAAAGTATTGCAATTGTATTCTGTGCTGTTGCCTACAATGGAATTCCATTATTGTTGCCAGCATTCACTTCAACAGCATGATCCTTTTGTCTGTTTCCTTTCTAACCTCAACTTTGCACAACTATGACACTACAGCATTGAATACTCCATCAATCCCTTTCTTTCATACAGAAGATGAATAATTACTGGTAGCGCTAAAATGATGTGCTCATCTATAAGAAAATGACCAATAAAGTATTTTATATGATAATATTTCTACAGTACGTATGTGTTCATTTGTTCATCACGAATATATTCTGGACAAAGCTCTATGGATTGCACTTTTTTTTTTGCTACAATGTAGAAGAATTGATGTTCTCAAAAGAGCCTGGAGCATGCCTAAATATTTAACTCAGAAAAACATTTTTGCACCGCAGTACTGACAAATTTCATATGTGTTATTCAACCATTTCAGACACATATTGTATTTATTCATTATATAAAATACATAAAGTGTGTTCTTTTAAAATGAAAATTAAATAAGAACGAAATCCAATAGGAAAAGAGTACAATTAATTGTAAGAACCGGTAAAAAAGAATATTGCAAAAGAAAAAAAGGGAGAGACAAAATGGAAAATTGCAGTGGAGGAAACAGCAAATAATAAAATATTATTTAAGTATTATAACAACAAAAACACTTCAAAGGATGATAGGTAAATAAAAGGAAATATCTAAACAATGAAAGGTGCCCTAAATATTAGATGAGTATTTCACTCAAATGTTCACAAATTAAGAAATCAACAACATGCCCCAGGAGCAGAGAGAGAGGTTCTGTATTAAGAGGTACTGTATAAACATACAGTGGAAGTGAGAGACCTGTTTCGGGTACGAAAAGCCCTCGAGAATACCAAATCTCATAACTAAGTAACACAACGTCCAACAGTTGCACGAGACAGGGGAAATACCCATTGTCTGGAGAAATGCTAATGTAGTGCCACAGAAATTGTGACAAAACCCAGAAACCCAAGTAAATATAGATTAATACTGTAAGCCTGTCTTCTAATAGTTGTTACCACACCCTTACATGTAATAGAAAAATACTAGATGATCCCCTCTATGAAACTAAAATCCTAGGGGATAGGCAACATGGATGGGTAGACTATTTGTTAATAGATGTTACTATCTTTCTCCATTCTTCTAATTATATTACTTGATGAGAGTGTATACATGTAGACACACTAGATTGGCGTGTTAACCAATATGTGCTTGCATATTATGTAAGTCATGTAATGAAGAAAGTTTCCTTGAGCACACAGTCATCTCTCCTGCCTAACACCCATTTTGCTACAGTAGTTATTAATTCTAAATCAAGGTAAGGGGTTTGGAGTATTTTTAAGTTGCTGCCTGCCTTTCGGAAAATACATCCTCTGTCAATATTAAAAAACAATATCTGTAGTCGTAGCCCTTCTTGAGTTCCTTTACATCAAACAAAGGCCAAATTAAAATCCTTCATTCAAGGGAGACTAGAAACATTGCTGGGACTTTAATTTGCTTGACTACAACAAGAACCATATTAGCTTCATTTGTACAGAGATCTGAGATAGCCTTTTCTAGCAAATAATTCTGCAGGATTTCATATTATGCTATAATCATCCCCTCAAGCCATTATAAGAGCTGGGGTAGTGCTAACAATTGTGCAATCGTGGATTGACAAATGTGAGCACCTTAATTGGCCTAGTGGACCAGAAAGATGAGCTTGTTTAGCAGTGTCACTTCCAATACATTGCATCGGTGCAGAACAAGCACGCAAAGCCCTTTCCCATAGATATCTTCAAAGCACTCTGGGAGACCATCTCAACCATTCTTTAATTATTTGTGGCATAGTCATTTGCCATTTCAAAGCTAGCAAGTTACATTTAAAAACATTATAGGCCTAATCCTGAGTACTTTCCAAAAAACAATGGAAAGGAAAAAGTGAAAATTCAGCACCAAAGATGACGGCTTACTCATCACTATTTTCAGAAGTGGCTTATTACCTTAAGCCAGTTTCACAAGACCATTCCAGAGAGTAAGTAAAACCATAGGATAGCAGTCTCAAAGTTAAAAGAAATAAAGGTTCTACAGAAATATTTCAGTATTCAGTAGTATAGAGGTGTGAACTCTCCACTCTGGACTTCTTCCTCAAGTCAACTGTGGAAGGTACTTTGATGACTTTGATCAGGTACTGGCTCAGCTGGGGGCTCCACTTCAGCGGTGGATGAATTTGGGCCTCTCCTATACATATACTTTAAGGAATTTCAAAGCTCTAGAATGAAAAATACCATAAAAATCTAAACAATCCAAGTAACTCTAAGTAACATTTTGAAACTGTTTTTCAGTAACTTAAGGTTCTGATACTGAATGCTATTTAGAAATTCTGAGATAAAAAATTACCTTTTGTCAATACATTTATAGGATTAAATATTGAGTTTGTTCTTAAATTGTTTTAGATTTTTTCCTAATTATTTTAAATATACTGTGACATTTCAAAGAGTATTACTTAATAGTCACTTTTTTAAGATAGGTTGGGGGTTCTTCACTTTTACATATGGAATAACAACACCTTTAGGAACGCATTTAGGAATGTTTATACAGACGTCAAGCAAAAGAAGCCACCTCCTAGGTCATAGGCTGAGAAAGATAAGTTAAGTTAAGGTGTAGCTGCACAGATGAAGATGGGGTGGAGGAGGGAGACAGAAAGACAAATACAAGGAAGACCAAGGGGTGGAGGTGGTGCGTTACCATGGTAATTATAGCTTTTCAGGAAGTGATGTCATGGAGAACCCTGAGTTAGAGAAGCAGAGGTGAAGGAGACCTCATACAGTATGCTGTCGTTTCTCCTGAACCTTTGTTTAAAACTACAAGGTGATAAAAATACCACAGTACAAGCTTTTCTAACCTGATGAAGATGTACAGTATTTGGTTCTCAAATTTTGATTTTAAAAACTAAAAACATTTGGAGAACAGAGTTTCCAACATGCCCGGTTTTTAAGCTTTTCTTTCATCACAATACTAATAAACATTTAGACTGTCCTTTACTTTAAAATATAAAAATAACTGCAAGTGCACTTAGAAATTGAGCTGGTGTTTTCACTCCAGGCTTGTCAGACACATGTCTTCTCTTAGATAAAACTATTACAGCAAGCAAAATTACACCCTTCTCCTTAAATGTATAAAAAATACAGAATATGAATCTTACATTTGGGTACTGTATGCTTCTGAGAGGAATGTTTCAATGTCTTAAATTTTCAAGTGTTTCAGTCACTATGCACTTTTTATACATTATTAAAGCAAAGTACAAAACCATGAATATCCTGGAGAAACGTTTATGAATCTCTAATGTGCTCTGTCACCTCCTCCAAGGGGTAAGTGTGCATCTCTCCAAGCACAGTGAATAACAGCTTTGTTACACAGCAAGCAGGCAACTAAAAAAATTAACATTGCAGCAGCACTGTTCAAAAGTGGGTGTGTTATGTAGGCCTACATCAGGAGGTATGACACACATATATGTACACTCTTCTTAAGACAATTTAAAATTAAAAAAAAAGATGCTTATGGTACAGTACATGCCAAATTAAGATCCAGAACCCCATTTCATTTTATATGAAGAAAATATTTTTTTATTTAAAAATTATTACAACATAGCAGAAGATGAGACATGAAAACAATTGACTAGAAACAGCAAAGTACTCATTAATTAGACTTATCTGACAACACACGATGAAGAACAATGTTATTAATATAGACAGGTGAATCTGATGGGTTTTTTTAAACTACAGAGCGTAGTTTAGAGAGATGCCAGGTATGTTAGACAGCGTGTCATCACACAGTGGGAGGAAACTGGAGCACATGGAGAAAACTCACACAGACATGGTGGGAAGAGGATCAAATCCAGAACTCAAGAGCTCAGAAGCAGCTGTTCTAATAGCCACAGCATGTACTAACAGTCACACCACATTCTTCTTTCTGAATGCAATCATCATTTTAATACAGAACAAATACACAGTTTACTCAAAGATGGCTAATTCTACTGGGTAAACAAACACCTTAACCAAGTAAACTAGCAGAAGAGAAAAATTCCTATGGGGTTCCTGCTTGGGATTCAGATTTTTAGAAGATTTTTCCTGCTATCAATAATTAATAGTAAAAACAACATATAGATTTTAATGAAAAGGAGATCCGGGGAAATAGGTATTTCCCCATACCTGAAAATTTAAAATTTGTTTAAAGAGAGAGGTACAGTATGTGGAAAGGCTTAAACCTTCACCTACAGTATAAGCTGCCACAGCTACAGTACAATATATGCTACTCCTGTTCATTTCCTTACAGTATCTCATAAAGTCAAATTAATAAGTTTCAGTCCAGCGCTAATATTGTGAGACATAACTCTGAGGCTTGGACATCTTTTCTTTTCCACCGTGTCTGAGCTCTTGACACATAGGTGAAATAAATGAGCTTAACTGGACCAAACATGTGAAATTTTTCTCCAGGGTGTAATGACCTAAAGATCTGAAACAGAACCTGCAGGACTGTTGTCTATAAAAGACCACATCAGAGCTTTGTGCATCACAGTTTTGTGAGACCGAGGATGATAAACTGCGAGAGAGCTCAGCTTCAATGGCTCTTCTGGGAGATAAAGAGACCACCCAAACAATATTTTAATTTTTTACATTTTTTTTTTTTCCAGGAGAATTCACCTAATGTAAATTGACATGGGTATAAAATTGTGACAGGTTGAAATTACATTATATACAGTAATATTAATTTACCAATGTACAGTATGTTGCAGTTATTTAGCTTCATACTGTAGGTCCTTGGATTAAAAAATGCTGGAAGGTGAATTCAGTGGTAGAATGAATAAAAAGAATGACCTTAAAACAAAACTGTACCGATGCAGGATCACAAACATGAGTATGACAAACCCCTGGCAACAGAGGGTTGGTCTCTCATAGTTTTGAATGCTGTTAAACGTTTTGGGGACTGATGTCACCAATACAGCTTTATCTTATTATATGAGATGAAGTACATAAACATCTAGCTAAATCTTAGGTAAAATACATTAATATAGTATACATCAATTGTTTATGGTTTTTCCACATATATTTTAATTTTGTTTAAAGTCTTTCAGAGTTGCTGTAATATTTTATCCATACAATATATAGTGTTAGCTCCAAAATGATTGGCACTCTTGATGAAGATGAGCAAAAAAGGCAGTATAAAATAAACAATCCAGGTAAAAAAGGCTAATTCTCTAAAATATGGAAAAACTATATTGTAGTTTAATGTAATTGCTCCGAGAAAAGGAACAATTTTATTTATCAAAAAGATTAGTGTCAAAATTATTGGCACCCGTAACAGTTCCTATAAATACATCTGCATTACCCTTATGCCTTTTTTTATGTTCTTCTTAGTCTTAAGGAAGTACATTGTGATCATCCACAGGTTCCTGTTTCAATGGGTGTGAAAAATAATACAAATGAGATAACGCATGTAAAATCCCTTCGTCATCCATCACCATGGTTGGGCTCTTGTGTCTGCGACGGTCTACAGCCAATGAGCACTCAGCAGGAAGTACAATGCTTACAATGCGGCTGCAAGGAAAGGGAGTGTTTAGGACTGTGCATATGGAGGAGAGGCTTGTTCGACTTTGGAGCCAGCACAGATGTCTGTTCGATGTTTCGTGTTTGTAGTTTGTTTATTGTCGTGCAGAACTCCTCCTCTTATTCTGGTGTGCTCCACGTTGATTGGCTACCAAAATATGGTGACCTTGCAGTACTTTCGTGATGCAATGTGAGATTTGGAACCATGATGAAAAGTCGTGAGGGTATCGTGTAGTTTGTCACCCCCTTTGATTCCTAGTCATATAATTTGACAACTTCTAGGACAGAAAAGGCAGCGAGATTCAGCAATTGCAGTCATTTAATTTGACATGCTCTCCAGCTAGAAGTTGTGTTGAGTCCTGTAGTGCGACAAAGGCTTTACACATTTTTATCTAGCAGGTCTACTTCAACCGACCTTCTGTAGGTGCTAGGTGGCGTAGTCAGTTACAAAAGCTAAAATTGTCCTGCATTTAGGGGTCACCATCCATGAAGCTAATACTATATCTAAAACACAATTATCATAAAAGTATTATTGCAAAAAAGCTTTTTTTATGAACCATGGAAGAAAACTGTACCTTATTTTCCCCATAAAGTATTAAGTCCTCTATTTGCGGGGACTTCAAGGTTTAGGTTCTATTGTTCTTAATATAGCTTGTTTTGTATAACTTTAGCAGGCTTAAATAAACTATATTATAATTAAAAAAGTAAATCAATAACCACACTTTAATTTATGATGGAATATGTCAAAAGTATGCTGAACATACTGTTGTGGATTTATCAAATTATGGGGTTTCAGTACATTGATTTTTCTATTTTTCTATTTCTATTATTTTCTGTGGGCAGTTTAGCTCTGCTGCAGCTAAACAGACATGGTATATAATAACATCTGTAGTTAATTTCTTAACTACCTATTAAACATTTATTTACTGTACTACAGAACATTCCTTTAAAAGTTTTGGAATTGATTTACTGTATGATGAACTGCAATATGTGCTTCAGAGATTAAGATTTTTTTAAAAACTTTGTTTTCTGTGAGTCTCAGAAAGGAATATTTAAATGCTAAAAGCACATTTCTGTTGCAACTCAGTTGGAACAGTACAGCTATACATGTATTGGCACGGGTAAATCAAAGTCTAAATTGCACTAAACTCCACAAAATGGTTCCTCTGAAATCAATATCACAAAGGTTGGCTGTTTCAAAAGGAGACAAAACTTAGGAGGTAGATGAAAACAGAATACACTACTTTGAATATTGTGATTCATTTTAAAATTTAGATAGCAGGCTTCTTACAAAATAACTTTGCAAGGTTTGGGTAGATTAATGTAATCTCTTTTTAAGATTTGTATCAAACCGGATATCACTACCTATACTGTACAATTTTATGTTATTTCATCAGATAATCTGGCACTGCATGGGTCTATATATATATAGTGTATTTCCTTCTATACTTGTATGTCCAAGCATTGCAGGATCTTAGTAAATACAATTTTCTGAGAGTTTTTCTGTCTCATAGAGAGTGCAAAAGATATTGTATTATATCTGTGGTGACTGAAAAAGTACCTACTCTATATACAGTAGTATGTAACACTGACAAAAAACCTGCCTGTTGAAAGTTTCTTTTTAACACAACCTTTGCATGCCTGCTTAAAATAAGAACACAGGTTAGACTCCTACTGGAGGAAGAATGTGAGTCCGTTTTAAAATACATGTTCTTTTGAATAACACTCAACAGCTTAATAAGATGAAAATGAGTGTTGACACACGATGTTTTGTGATTTAATAATGGCTAATTTGACATGCCAAGTGGACAAAAGATTTTTTTTAAAGTATGGTAGGGAAAGCAAGGAGAAATAGTACATAAAAATTGCTTCATTACGTTTTTACAGGCTGTCCAATTATGAACTAATTCTACCAAGCAAATGACAGAAATTGATTTGGTTAGCTAAGACTGGTTTATTACTGCCACTGAGTGATAAGCTCAATAATAAGATTTTCCAGATATTACTATATACATAATTTTAGATCATCCAGGAACATTAACATTTTAAAAAGGGGAGTTTGTAAAACTGAGAAGGACTAGAAATAATACCTGTACACAGCAAAGAGGATTAAGTCTCATGAAACAGAAAACACATCACAAAACAAAATAAAATGCTCTTTTTAGCTTGCAAGCACCCACACACATTTCATACTAAAAAAAAAGATCATCTCAAAAAAAGAAAACCTTTCATTAGAGGTTGCATAGTGACAATTGCTCGAAATTTTTTCCTTGACCAAATACGGCAACAACTAAGTTAATTTTAAATGATGGTCTTACCACAGGACTGGTTTTCCCAGACCTCCCCATCATCTCATATTGACAACCACCAATATTCGCCCACTGCTGCTTTCCACACCAGGAACGCCCTTTCTGCAACAGAAGCCACTGCATCACCTGCAAATAAGTATCCAGCAAACACATAGGGTATACATGGCCCCTCAGGACATTTTAGAATACCCCAGGATACATCTCATGGCCGAATGGGAGAGCATGGCAGAGCAGTGAGGATCAATGGTCTCTCCGAGCTGATAGTTCCCCATTTCACCTCTCTCGGCCACAATTTTTTTTAGTCTTTTTGCCAGCATACTGTTACAGGCATTTCAAGGTTTTTTTTCCAAGAAAAACACCAGAAGCCAAAATTGTCTTGAAACTTGGATCACAGCTTCCCCTTTCTCTAAATGACAGGGTAATTTCATTCATTTACAGATTTGAGCTTTTTTAGACCTCGATCCCCCTGCCAGTGCATACTCTTGTTCACCTGTGTTCCCATTCTCACCTGCGCTGTCCTTTATTCTCTACTACAGCATCTATTGCCTCCATCTTACACACTGTCTCTCACACCCGAAGAAGCCTCAGCAGCTGAAATGTTTGCTATAACTACAGTATACAGTACCTGCTATTACTGAACTTTTATTGAAGAGGTTGTTCTTGTAACGTTAGAGGAGAGTGCTCAGTTCTCTCATATTTCCATAATCCAACTCTGTGAATGTGTGGTTTGGATTAGCCTCACTCTACAAATGGTTAATTTGTAATTCCATGTCAATTGGCTCTTTTCAAATATTCTGCTGCTATATATGTCATTTCTTTAGAGAAGAAAACTAGAGAGGGCTGGCTCAATCACACATCCTCCTCTTGACTCTACTCATTGAGCTCACAGGGCTTAGAGAGTCCGAGGCTGAGATCTGAGGTAGCTGCTGACTGCAAGCAAGAGGTCCAGTCATCCCGTGTCAGTGGTGTTTTCCCACGACACTGAGAGATAAGTGATTAAAGATGATAAAGAGCCCAGACTACAAGCAGCCAATCTGCATCTCTAGTGATCCCTGTTGAACCATCTCATCCAGATCACACAGGGAGCACCAATAGCTCGTACTGTACTGGCTAGTGTCAGTTACTGCCTGCCATTCCCTTTCAGGTAAAGTTTCCTGATCCAGCCTGGCAGCACAGAAATGCTGGTGTCACAACAGCCACTTCAAATACTGCTGCTTCTGGAAGTAATACTGATTCTGGGGCCGGCTGGCTCTGCATGCCTCTGCTGTTCCAAAGTAAGACACAGGGGTACAGTATGTACAGGTGCATTCTCAGTTCTCCCTTCTGCTGTTGAAGCTAGTCTGTGCTGCACAGTTACTGGCTGTGCTGCAGACTTGAACTTGTTCAGGAAGCAAGTATCTGTGTTCATCAAAACTTACAAGAATACTGCCAGACATCAGTATCTAAATCATGAAGGTGGCAGGGAACTTATTCTCATTGATATGGACATTTTTGAGGGTCTTCTAAATCTGGTATGGAGCTCTCACTAACCTGAAATGTACTACCAATGTGATCAATAGTAATATTGATCTCCACAGCATCCTGATCTGCGTGAAGGTCCAAATGTCCAACCTACTTTCCAAAAACAGATGTATCTGACTTGTTACAAACAATGATCTACCAATTTAAATATACAGTACCTCTGTAACAAAATTGTGACGTAGAAAATCTCACCAATAGTTACAATAATGAGTACAGTATTAGAAATAATAGTGTCAATAGCTGAGTTTAATTAGATACCTACTGTAAATGTACTTTAGGTATTGAGTACCTACAGGCTCACTGATGTACTGGAGTCTAGAAAGCCTTCAATTTTGGTCTCTCTGGTATTTTGTGAATGGAAGAAAAAAAAACATTTTTTCAGTTTGTTGTCCAGTTCAATTCATCTTCAAGGAATATTGCTTACATTGTGCAAAGTAGGAAAGTCATGGAAACCTTTCATGCTATGAAATGAGTCACACTGTGATCATATCTGAGAACTATGAAATATCTAAAGCATAAATATTTGATAGAGATTATGAGTGGATAACTACATCACTTGTTATACAATACTGGAAGGAATTTATCAGTGCAGTAACGTTTATACCAAGAACACATGAAATCAAGAAAGCATGACAAGGAACACCTGAAAAAACAGTCAATTTACAGAGCCAAGAAAAAGTTTGTGAATGCCAAAGATAAATATGGCAATTTCATAGTTTCACCATGATATCCTTCTTGAATCAAAACCAGTCTTTGTTAATATCCAATAGACTTTGTAGTAATCAATTCCATGTCTCTTGAAACAAAATCAATTAGACAAACAATGTGTAGTTAATTTACAGGGCATGTGAAAAAGTGGGGGAATAATTAGAATCTGGTGTTTAAATAACAAGGAACATCTTGGGGGCAGATTTTGGAAGGCTCCGTCCTATAGTAAATATAAGAAACTTTTTGAGTTTAGCCTTCGCCATTCAGATGTGTGTAAATATGTCATGCCATGGGCGAAGGAGATCTCTGAGGACCTCAGAAATAGAGTTCAAGATGCTCATCAGTCTGGATACCAACATCTTTTCAAGATGAAAAGATTTTAATCAATTTCTTGATGAAAAGTCATCAAGAAAACAACAAACAGTCCAAGGAACTGCAGGCCACTCTTGTCTTGGCTAATATTGCTGTGCATGACTCAGCTATCAGAAAACGACTGGTGTCGATGGAACGATAGCAAGGAGAAAACCGCTCTCCAGAAATAACATTTCTGCCCATCTGAAGTTCGCAAAAGAACACATAGATGATCCACAAGACCTCTGGAACAATGTTCTTTGCACAGACGAGTCAAAGGCAACGTTATGTTTGGCAAATACTATAATGATGTCAAATATGTCCGTAATCTCTTGCTCTATTTTAACGTTTCAGAGCATTGGAGCAGAGAACTGGTGACCAGGGGAGGTGCTCTTGGTTGTACTTTCTGTTGGTTCTCCCCTATCAGAAATGGACACTCCACTCAAAGCACTTTACAGGTAACTGGGACTCTGCTCCACCACTACATCACTGTGCAGTACTATGACAGCCATAGTGTGCCAGTACACACACTACACATCAGCTATCATTGTGGAGAACCAATTCATAGATGGGGATTATTAAGAGGCCATGATTGGTAAAGTCCAATGGGAAATTTGGCCAGGACACCGGGGTAACACTTCTACTCTTGTCAAGAAATGCCCGGGATTTTTAATGAAAATAATTTCTGTCACTACTGTATACTGGGACATCAAGCCCCACACAGACCACAGGGTGAGTGCCCCCTACTGGACCCACTAACACCTCTTCCAGCAGCAGCCTTAGCTTTCCCAGGAGGTCTCCCATCCAGGTACTGACCAGGCTCACACCTGCTGAGCTGCAGGGGTTTGTCAGTTCTGAGCTGCAGGGTGATATGGCTGCTGGTGCAGCATCCCATCTTGAAGGATAAGGGGTCTGTTCAAAACCATGGTTAAAATGCAGTGCAAATATATTTCACTAACTGTGACTCCCACGTTTAGTATTATCGCACAGTACACTGCTATTACTATTTTCCAAATTAGCAAACAGCCTGCTACAATTCCAGTTAATGTACCGCATAAAAATAAAAACATAAATAAAACATTCCCAACATAGTGCACCAAACCTCACATTAACTGACTTGTTCATGATTGACATTTAAAACACTGAATGTTTCCATGGAAACTGTCAAAAATGAGTGGATACATGATGCTTCCCAAGGCACTTTTATAAATAGGTTATTGTACCTCAGGAGTATACTCCTATGAAAAATTAAATATTGTAATTCTTGCACAAATGGTGTATTTGCACTATTACTGTTCTTCAATGAAAAGTATAATTTCATTATACTGACAACTAATTCAGTATCATCCCTATTTTGCATGTATGCAGTATACAATTTGTAGTCTATAATATACAGTAGATTTGATGATGTGTAGAATAAATAAAAAGATTATCTCACTGTGTGTTGCTATAGTGTCATTCTACAATATGTCATAAAGCACTTTAGCATTTTTAAATATACATCAGTACTTCCAAAATTATTCTTTAAAGTCAACCATATTTGGTATGTATGCAAACCTGAAGATTTATCAGGTCTAGGAAGTTCTGTTTTGCTTGAGAAACCTGTAGCTATCAGTATTAAATTACCTTTGCAGTTAATCAACCCTCCAACTGTTTTATAAACCCTACAGTTCATGCAATTACTGATTTAGTTTTTTCCACTAGCAAAACATGAAAGCAGCCTGGCAAAGTGATATTTTTGACAACTAGTACTAAGCTGCAGAATATTCCTTTTCCACAGAAAAAAGTGTTCTGCTTGGTAACGTCCAAAAATCCAATGATGTAAGACCTTATTATCTGGCTTGTTACATAAGGGGTCAAGAGACAGTACAGGTCAGACCACAATGATCAAAATACCTTGAAACCTTAAGTCTGTATACCTCTTGACCTAATGAATATTCTTGATTGTACTGTATGTTTTCAATTAGCATTGAATTGTATTTCAAATGGTCCATTAGCAAAGCACATCTTTTACCACTAGAACCGGTATTCGCTAATCTATTAAGTGTAATAAATCTGTTGAGTTGAGTTGTGATGTGCAGAGTGATATGGCTGCTGGCCATAATTTAATATATACCCTCCTCATAGGTGGCCTATCAGATTTTAAAATGACGAGAACAGAAACTACACTTGATCTGAGGGCATACACCAGAAGCGATGAAGCGGTTTGACTGTGACTGAGAAAGATACTCAGAACAGGAGAACAAGCAATGCATCAGGGAATGCAACAGGCAATTCGAGAGCAGACAGTGACACCTGGCCATCTGCATACAGGCAGCTTGCTACTTAGCCCTGAGTCAGGAGCAGTCAGAGGAGAATCTTGAGTTGAAGAATTTGGTGGATACAGATTGTACCACTGGACACAGGAGAAAACTTGAACCCCAGAGGAGGACTCTAAGAGAGAGGGGCTCTGGCATTGTCTTCCTCCCCCCTTAAACGATATTGGACTGGGAGAAAACAGGGTGGGGCATAAGGATTGACATTGATTGAGACTGACAGAAATAAAGGCCTCAAAGTTTCACCCTTCTTTGTTGAAGCATATCAAAATATCAAGACATATGATTCTATATGACTTTCGGACCATGTCAGGTTGTATTTTCTGTTTCTAGCTTCAGCTTACCTGACAGAAAAAAGTAACTAGAATGCAGGCCTTCATTTAAAAAACTTTAAACCAGGTGCATAAGTAACCGAACAAAAACAGTGAACTTTTTCAGTGGAAATACTACTGTATATAACAAAAGGCTTTGATAGAATTGGATTCATCGAAACACACTTTGATGACTCATTACAGATTATAGGCAGTCAAAAGAGACTGTTCAGATAGTGTTCACTTGTTTTCTAATGTTAATTAAATGTGACATTTTCAAAAATACCTTTGACCTTTTGATCATTCTCAAACCCATATTAGTACAGATAGGGGTATTGTTTTCTGGCTACACATCAGTGAAATGGTCAAGAAAGTTTCTCCCTCTTACTTCATCTAATTTAATATTGATTTTAAATGTAGTATATTTGAATGTTTGAATGTTGTGAAGCTTACGGGAACATAAGAGGTCTTGTTTACTGTTGCAGATTTCAAAGATTTAATTTAAAGTTGAGATAACAAACCATTTAAAAAATTATTCAATTTTGGCAACAGAATTAATTAATTAAAATGCTTATGATGTTAAATTAAATAAACTACAAGATTGCAACCTCAATGGGAGCAATATTATGATGTGGTCTATTTTTAACTGCAATAGTATTGACAGGATCTATCATATTTGTAATAGTGAAGCTTTGTCTAACCCCCATTAAACTTTACAATACTTGTCATTCAGGTGCATTGTCATTTTCATCACACTCAAACATCCTCCAGACTCTTAATTTAAGCATAAGAATGAGAAGAAACTGACATTTTCACCTAGCTGTTTTCTTTATATATAAATATTAATTAAGGGCACTTTACAGTCAGTAAACTAATCTTTTAACATGCCTGTTTTATCCCCAGTAAATATGAAACAGAAAA
Source organism: Lepisosteus platostomus (assembly GCF_059453375.1). Classification (NCBI taxonomy): domain Eukaryota; kingdom Metazoa; phylum Chordata; class Actinopteri; order Semionotiformes; family Lepisosteidae; genus Lepisosteus; species Lepisosteus platostomus. The sequence continues at coordinate 59,830,796 of NC_142614.1, forward strand.
GCATGGCTGTTTTAATGAGAATGGATTTCATTGAAATGTTTACTTTCCAAATCAGCATTATCTGGAAAGAAAGACTGAATATTAAGCTATAATTTACTGTATTGTACACCTCTTGACAGGGAGCAAAGAGATCTTGAAGAATTAAGAGACTGTTAACTAAGAACCTGATGGAAAACACATTAAAGACCTCAGTCTAAACGAAGCTCTTGACTCAAAAATTACTGGAGCAATTAAACTTGTGGATGGTGTAACATTTAATTGTATGTTTTCATGCCAAATTCCTGTAACTAAATCAATGTAAACAAAATATTTAATACATCAAAAATGCTAATCTGTCTCTAGCTGACTGAAAATGCTGAATAAACAGACATGTATTGAGTAATACTGCATACAGAACATCATAAATATATTAAACCTAATGATATATTTTGTGAGAAGTGTAAAAGTCAACGTCGTACAGTTTAGCAATTGGAAACCATAATAAAGGATATTTTCCAGGCTTAGGAACAACCTTATGAAAAACTTTTCCTTAATTGTGGCTCAGGAAAAATATAATAGTTCCCAAATACATTATATGCACAAAAGATGTACAACTCAACTTGAAAATAATTATTTCGAATGTTTAGAAAAATAAAATACGTTTGAAAAGATTATTTTATTTTTGCACAATGTACACCAAATTAATTTTGATCTTTTAATCCTAAAATACTCAACATAACTGCCGACATGTACTGTACTAATTATAAGACTTAAAATTAATATTTTATGCGTACTGAAAAAGGGTGACTGATTCTATATACTGTACAGTACTTAAACTCTGTGCTCCGAACTGTTGACTACCACTCCTATGTAAATTGTGTGCTCTTCATCCATTTAATTGCAATCACTCTTTTAAAAAAAAAGGCAATTTATGAGCAGAAGTCCCATATTTCTATAACCTATAATTATGAAGGCTGTCTGAATAAAAAATGACAGAAGAAATGTATATTTTCTGCAAAACAAAGCATTGGTCTACTAACACAACTGGAATTGAATTGCTGCACTTATGATTTTGAGCTGTACATTGGTTGATGCAGAGGTTGAATGCTGACTAGCCTAATATGCTCAGTCATGAAATCTGTTTTATAACATACATTTTATAGATGAACCTGTTTTGTCGTAAAAGCATACATATTTCAACCAATTCTATTCTATCAGGCACTAGTACATAAGGTAAAGAACATTTTCACATATTCAAATATTGGATAAATTTTCAGATGAAACTACTAAATGAGCCCACAATTTCTAACAGAAAAACACCAGGACCTTTCATTATTCTTGGCACAGAAAATATTTTCTTGAAGGCAATTTGAGAACATGATGTGAAAAAAACTGCACAAGTAATCAATTATTCAGTAGAAGCACTGGGAATCTCATGAGAAATGACTCAAACCCACATTACAAACTCAGCTGGTGAAAATACTTTCTACTGTATGTCTGTCAGTGATTTCAGAATTTCTCCCAACCTGGCAATCACTTCTATGGTTTGTAACTGTGTTTGAGCTGAGCCTGTTATTATGATGATTCAGCTTAACAACCAGAATATCTGATGCTGTGTGGCACAAAGAAAAGATGAAAATTCCTGTATGGCTACATACAGTATCTTGATGACAGGTAGTGTACCAAGTATTAAACAAAAACATAGAAGGACTGAGAACTGAAAGAATGCTCTTCAGGGCTCTTTTTATACTTACATCTGAAATGCATGGCAATATCGTCCCCTAGAGGGTGGGGTTGTCTACACAGCCAAAGGAATCAAGTTCTTCAGCTGGTGTCTTTCTATTGCACGTTTTATAAAAACCCTGAATTATCCAGATGAGGCTATTTTCTCCTGCGATACTATCTTATGAAAATAGTTTCTCATCTCCTGGTTAGCAGCAATGCTAACCAATGAGCAACCTGCTGCCAATTAGGGCATATATGTTTATAAAAATATATCAATATATGATAGGTATAGAATACGTGCCTCCAAACTTAGTATAAATATCATAGTTACAAGTAATTGCAGGTGGAAAGGTGGCAAGGTCCTTAATACCTCTGTCATAAAAAAACCACCCCCATCTTAAAGTCTAAATACACCACTTTCTATCTACAAGAGCACTCTAAAAGTAAAGGTGGAAATGGGGTAGTGTTCTACTGCATCATGACAGTGTGAAAACACAGCATTCAGTTGACTACAAACATTTCAGAAAAAACGTACTTTGACCCTCTGCAACGGTGCATTCTCTCTATAGTCCATAACTTGTCCCATCTGATGTTCATCTGTATTAATATCTGAAAAGGGTCTCCTAGGCTGATACTGTGATCATATGGTCCTACAGATGGCGCACGGTGGCTTAGGCATTAGGAAAAAAAGCATCTACCAGGACAGTATAAAACACTAAGGTATTGTTAGAATACAGACATTGCAATTAAAGAAGGAAAGCTAAGGTAATGATATCTGGCCAGTTCCTTGTTTAATTGATGAACTAGCTTCACTTTTTTCAACAGCCCCACACCTATAGTATATCTTGTTGCATAAACTGTTTTATTAATTTTTTTGCAACTTAATATTGATTATTTTTTCTTTCCATTCGCAAGCACACCAACAAAAACAAGTTACAAAGATTTCTAAAACATTCTTGTGCACATCCTGTATACTTAAAGATACCTCACATTACATTTTCATGTACGGTATGTACATTTTCAATAGAGATACAAATGATATCATCGATTACCATTCATTTCAATCATCGTTAGCTTATTTTAATACGTTAGTTTTGGGTGATAAAAATATTTGAAAATAAGTGATTCTGTCAATGTCAAATCTGTGAAAACATTATATGCATAATCAAATTTGTACTCATTCTTGCCATGTATGAACACCAGATGGTGTAGAAGCTATAAATACATAAACATAATGGTAAAAGTAACTAAGACCACTGTGCCACATGTTCCTAAGCGATCATTTTATATGCATAGACAAGCACAGGTACTTTGAATAAACCTAGTCTAATAGCATCTTTAATATAGGAAATACTAAACAGAAAATAACTAAATAAAAATCTTTGGAAAAAGTGATGATGTATGTGTACCTTGGTGGCACTGGACATGCTCTAAAAATCATCATGCAATCTTGGTGTGGTAAAAAAAAAACAGGTGATTGTAAGAGGAAAAGTCTAAATCATCAGAGCTGTGCTATAGCTAACCGCGCGTAACAGGAAAAAAGACTGAAAAACTTTATCATACATGTGATATCACCACTGTTATCATTAAAATTAATGCAACCTAGCATACATACAGTACAGTGATCTTCAGAGGTATTGAAACAACAACGTCAAAACTGTCAGTTCTACTTTACAGTGAAGCAATTTACATTTGTAATCATGAGATTGATTTAAATGATGAGCACAGTGTAATATGCTTTATATTTGGCTAATTCCATGCAATTTGATAAATATGTCACAATTATTCATATTTAAAAAATCTTTGTGTTCAACCCAGTGATTCCAAGTGTCTATAAGCATTGAGACACATAAATCTTCAGTAGATTTATCATCCAGCTATCTGTATACCATTCAGACACAGTATTTTAGAGATCTATCAATGTTACATGAAAAGTCATGTAACTTCAGTTAAATCCTTCACTGCATATGATACCCTTTATACATGTTTTAGAAATCAATATTTTAATATTGGCCATGTAACCCATTAATTAAAACAGGTATGCATATTAAAGTATGTTGTATGATGTAACGTAATTTTAAATAAATCTCAGTAGATATATTTTATATACTGTAGCTCCCACTTATTGCTCTCAGCTGTCACTTGTACAACATCTGATATTGGGCAACAACTGCCCTCCAGAACTTCTTGATGAGTTCAGCATCATGTATTGCATCAATAAATTGATCATTTATTCCTTGTTTAAAATACTAAAAGTAAAATGGAAGATGGATGCAGGTTAATTCAAGGAAATATTCTGAAACCTCTAGAAGTGTGCTACTGTATCTAGATTATATATTTATTGTATGTGACTGCTTGTTTTATGAAGTGTGTTGATACTTCATTACCCAAAGATTATTTCTGTGGTGATACATAAAGCTTACCTTCACTTGCACACACCACAAAATCATCAAAAACATATTTACCAGATGATGCAGAGATGATTAAACAAATCAGCCAGGACTACTTTGCTAATGAAATTTTCCATTTTCAATCATTCTCTTCAGTAAGTGTATTTAAAAAGTTGTTTGGTAAGCATATAACAAGTAATTAAGAAAATATTGAATGACTTACATCCATCCTAAAGCTTCTCACTATGCTTTATAGGGGAAATATTTCCCCCCAAACGTACTTTAAATTCTTACTGTTACTTTATCTCACCTAGTCTATTACCAGATCTTTTGAAATGAAATGAAGTGACTTTTGAAAAATGTTTGTCCAATCTTTGTTTTTAGAAGTGAGCATTTGTGAATAAGCAGTATAATTCAAGTTACTGGATTGTAATAATCATATTAAGTAGGTGCCTAATTATGATATACTGTACAATATTGCAACTTCTTTCGTATCCCTCTTAAAACATTAGCTGAATTCAAAACGAGCTCCAACAGTAAAAATAATCACATCCAAAAAACAATGATAAAAAACAAACCTGACATTTAAAATTATTACTCATAACTCCCAAAATCTGTTCGTATTTGTCAGCATCATAACACCCTGGAAAATCTTTGTTGTCAAGAGCATAAGTCATAATTTGTGATAATCAAGTATCTTGGCTGGATGACTCCTAGTGGCGATTTATTTTAGTGCAAGGGCTCAGGCTGAGTACCCTCATGAACCTAGGAGGATTTAACTCAAAACGTATTATTTCTGTCATTTACTACTTGAATTTCAATATACTGTATACAGTATTTCATTAGTATGCAGCACAAGAAATACAATTAAATCAATAAGGTCTATCCTTTGGTGTGATAAAATAGTAGTTGTAGTGATTTGAAATACATTCACCTTTTACAGTAATAATCATAATAATTATATCAAATAAGTACATGTCAATAATCAGTCAGAACTGATCTATATGTACTTAAATTATATAGCTGTTAGTTTAGGACTGACAGTGCTGAAGGTAGGGGTTTCCCATCTAATCTGCATCTAAATAACCCAGTGCCCATCCTGAAAAGTGTCACTACTCCAGCATGTCTGCTACTATACATACTGTACTACTAATAACCTAGAGCTTTGAATGCTTAATGTTAAACTATTATTATTACATTGCAATGATGCATAAACCTGAAATTGTCAAAAATTGAGTAATCAGTACCAAATGCCATTTACAGATCCCTTGATTTTCGCAGGGTCGTAGTTCGCGTTTTTTTTTTCCGCGTCGCACCCTCCCAAAGAAATTCCCGTATTTCCCCGCGCTGCGTATTAGTCCGCCTGTGTGTCTATTCGCGTCCGTTAAATCTCCGCGTTTCGTTGTTCAAGTGAAGTTTTCTGTGCCACATATCCGTTATTTTCATTAAACATAGAACCTAATTGTGCTTCTAGTTGTCGTGCTAGTTCTCCCGGACCTAAAAGACGCAAGAAAGTGGTGACTTTGGCAGAGAAAGTTTTAAACATGTTAAAACAAAGAAAATCTGTTCAAGGAGTTGAAAGGGAAAAAAAGAAGCAGCTCCCCATCACAACGTTTCTGCAAAGAAAAGAAACTGCAACCAGCGAAAGTGAACCAGTTATTCATTTCTTGCCAAGGCTTTTATGCCGTGCCTTCGTCTTTCACCTCCCTTTCCATGTGTCAAAAAATGCGAAAATCAAACATGCTCTCGAATGTTCTCTTAATTACACTCAATTAGAAAAATATTACTAAAATCTTGTTTTTATATACTGTGGATACTGTGGTTGTTTTGGGAAGCTCGGTCAATTATTCGCGGATTTACGCTTTTGGCGGTAAGTCTTGGAACATATTTCCCCCAGGAAAGGGAGGGATGACTGATGATTTCACATACAGTACAGTATAAAATTTTGGCGAAGATGCTTCCCTCTTAAGAAACATTTAATTTAGTAACATATTTAACATAATTCATTCAAGAATTCATTCAGAATTTCCCATGAAAATATCCTCTACTGTAATTTCTAAGAGTCTATCAAGAAAATTTTAGTGTTGCTGAAAAATTTATATAAAGTATAGATTTTTTCAGTGTTAAGCATTTACTATAAGATGGTAATTCACCTTCTAGGCTGTTCTTCTCAGATCTGAGGACTTTTCAGTAATAGAGTGGGATACACCTGAGTAAAACCAGATTGCAACTGCAACTGATGTTGGTAGACCAGCTGGGGGCACTCTTCCCCCTTGACTTTTTCCAATAACACTGCCCCAGAATGGTGACCAGAGACACTGCATTGTGCAGGGTAACATCCTTCAGAGGAGATCTTCAGATTCCTTCAGATTAGTTCTTTATTAAACATCCCATGCCACTGTTCTTTCAAACGGGGATACTGACCCTGTGCCATGGGTAAATTCTACGATGGGCTTTCCCTCTAATTCAGTTGGCAAGGAAATTTCTCACTCCTCTGCTTGATCAGCTGTTTAGCTGGGCTGCTGTTCACTATTGCTAAACAGCTGGGCTGGATGAAGTGGGTCCCCCCTGTACCTTCAGCACCTTCAGCACCTTTTACATAAAAAATCTAGATCTAAAAAATCTATAAAAAATCAATTCATTAACTTCAAACTAAACGAACAACAGAGATAACCCTGCTTTGTAAAGCCTGATGTCCACTATCAATGGAAATTGTACTGTTTTACAGTATATACAGTAGGATGATTGTTTCTATGATCTGTATGAAATATAGAACATGTGAATATGTAATGTTTCATCGATTATTTTAACTTTGTTAACATATTATTGATTTATAGTAGGAATAAGGTAACATTTTCAAATTTTCAAATGTCTTGTATTTTACTACCTTCTGTCATCGAATGCACTGCTGCAATATTTTGCATTAGGTTCATTGTGACATGGGGACCTTAGCTAAGCACTAAAAATCTTAATTTCTAAGAGAAAAAAAAATACGACACTTTACCTTTTCAAAGCATTGCAGTTATATAAGGGTTAGCCTATCTTATCCAGATAGCAGGAGAACCTCCTATGTGTTACGAATGCTGTGTCCACGAGGGAGAGGAAGGACCCTGTGCGTTATTTTGAGAGTTCATGAGGGTCGGAGAAAAGGGTGAAAGGGAGAGGAGATCGATGGCTACTTATCCTAGACGCTGGGCTGAAGTCGAAGTCGAGGGACGAAGGGGAAATATCGAAGGCCAGAGGTTCAGTCAGATCGATGGCTACTTTTTTTAGATGTATTCTTCAGCAGCTATCATAGAATTGTACTTTATTTTCAGTAATTCCACTTTTATTCATTTTTAAAGTCCTTTATCACATCACTATGCTCTGAAGGTTACACGCTAAGTGCTTTTTTAGAAGGTTCAATTTATCATCCAAACTCATTAAGTTGAACATGTCCTTTGTGCCATTGTGACACATGAAATCATTCCAGACCACGTTTGCTCAGAGCAGCTAAACTAGATTTCCCTTTATTTGGTTTGGAACTCAAGCTTCAACATCTGACAAGCACTGGAGAGACATTCAAGTTCTCTTTAAGGTCAGAACTACATGAATTTGTGGAAGCTCAAAGAAAGGTGAATTTCCCAGTCCAGTTTAATATCAATATTGTGAACGGAAGCAGTTTTACCTTTTTCCTGCACAGAATGTGTCCTGAAAGAGAATCAATAGAGCAGATTTTATGTGTGAGTTCCTGGAATACAGACCATGAGAGTACTGTATCTCTATCCGACCTTGCAAAAATCTTAATTTGTGCAATAACAATAAACAACAGAACCAGTAATTGAGCTGGAGTGACTGATAAGTGATGGATCACTTATGGTAAATATGTTCATTAATTAAACTCTTTCCGTCTTTTGTAAAAGGATAATGTTCTTTTATGTGTAACACTTTGTAATTAGGGGCTACAAATTTCATGTATCCATCCTTTATAACCTCTAAAAGATTAGAAGAACATTAACAAAGTGAGACTCTGATAAATGAGTTCTGAATTGTCAATTTAATTTCAAGAGCTTGCATGGAATGCAAATGATAAATTATCATGTATAATCCTTCAAGTTCTGCTTCTCCGTATAGGCTTTTGTATACAGTGCATGTGTGTTGTGGGGATGGCAGATACAGGCAAGATGGAAGCTCTGGCCTGAACTAGAAAGCTTTCCCAGAAAGCTGTTTGGAATGTATTCAGAGACTTCAGTCAGCTGCCGAATTGGAGAAAAGACAACCAGACAGGTAATGGTTTAAAAACCAGGAAGCTGAGGCTTCTGCGTGAAGAGAAAGAAGAATAGCAATGGAGAATACCTTTTATTTTTTACTTTTTACATTTTTGTATCGAAACTGAAGCAGCGGTCAGTTTATATCCCAGTGCTTCAGGTTTTCTTCAGTTTTAGACCTTGGAAGCTCATTGTATCATTGACATTAAGAATCTAATGCAGAAAATGTTTTCCTTATTTAAACAACGTTATACAACAGCACAAAATAAAAAAGTACAGTAAATGTAGTAAAAGTGTAAAAAAGTAGGTTTAAATGTTTCGTAAATGGTTGTACAAACTAGAAACCAAAGGCACTCCCTAATAAGAGATACACAGACATCAGAGTGCTTTTCTCCAGATCACAGACCTTCATCTCTCCAGGACGTGTGTATAGCCAGATCTGCCCTTCGTGTTGTTGCCCATTAAGACAAATCCGAGGCTTTTTGGCAAACTGCGTTATTCTGAGAGATTAACTCGGGCTGCATTTTTTTGGAAAGTAAACAATGGTTTTTGTTATAGAGTAAAAACAGTACTGAGGTAAATGTGTAAGAAATTAAGAATCTCATTAAGAATCTCATGAGGCAGATTTTCCAAATCCAGTGCTGAGCACATACTGCACATGGAAGACAGTTGCTGTACCATTTAGGCCTGTACATTTTTCTTTTTGTAAGATCTGTATGCCTCATGTACAGAGGGATGTTGAAGTCATAAAACCTTATTCAAGAGTTAAAACTAAAGATACGTTTGCAACTTTGCCGTATACGCCAGTTTATTATATCAATATACAGTATAATGAGCCCAGCAATGCATTATTAAGAAGATAATTTATTCTGCTCCTTTGAGTGCAAGGAAAATAAGATGAGAGTTTTTGATGGGTAGGTGAATTAGAACAAATTAACACAGAATGGCTTTCTAGTAGTCAGTCATATACAGTAGTACAGAACCTTATTAAGACAGCCAATCTCTTTGGGAAAGTATCACTACATAAGAAAAGCATGAAATAAATGAAGGATTAGCCACAATTTGTCATCGAATGAGTGGGCAACACAGTTTCAGAGGATCAAGCTTGAGAATCCCAGGTGGAATGCAGAGTGCCTCACTGACTCAGATTCATATTATCCTTCAGAGAAAACAAGAAACCACAGAGTTGAACACGTGATAATGAAACCGGGAGCTCTGAGACTGAAGAATTGCTTCAGTTCGTATTAATATCCTTTAATAGGATTCAGTCCAAAGAAAGCAACAACCTGGAAAAATTGTTTTCCAGTGGCAAAGAATACCATAGATGTCCATACACTTCATGGATATAAGACTTACATTTTTTTTCTTGGCAAATTCTATTCTTTAAGATGAGATTTCCACTATGGATTTGTTCTTTAATTTTCCTCCATAAACAACTGGGAATTCATTATTCTGAAATAGAAAATAAAACGCCTTTCAGTCACTTCTTTGTGGAAAAGTCATGTAAGTAGATGTTCCAGATGTAAATAATGATCTGTCAAGCTGGCTCAATATTTACTAACAATATGTTCTGCTGCTGTAGCACAGGAAATGCCAAGAGCTGCACAGCGATGACACAGAACAAGTTAGTCTTGGGGTTGAGATATTATTATACATGTACTACAGACAGAGATGCCACGACACTGGAGGATGATTCACAGGTTTCTTTAAGAATTAGTTAATCAACTTTGGAAGGAAGAAGAAATTCACTACATTGAAATGCGAACAATATTTATAGCACAATCAGTGCCAGAGAATAGATAAATCTTTTTAAATAAAGAAGGTTAAACTTGCTGCAATAAGATGTTTTACAGCACTTGTAAATAATCCTGATGGCTCGTCTTGTTTCCCAAACGTCTGGATTTATTTCCATAATCCCTTCCTTCCCAAAGCGCAATCTTGTTTGTTTTCTTTTGGGAATATGTACAGAGAATCTAGTGGTATGAGGCTGTGTTTCTAGGTAGTTCAGAGTTTGTTCCATCTAGGCCTTCACTTAATCTAATTATTTGATTCTCCAGATATTTAGAAAATTTCACTGCAGGTTTAAAAAGTTTTCCACTAAAAGTACACTAAATTCAGTGAATTTTATATTTTATGAATCATAAAATGTAAAAATTTTATATATCACATTTCCACAGGCAGACTATCAGGAGATCCATAAATTCAGAGGGGAAGCTCTGAAGCAAAAAAAGATGAAAATGCTATACTTCTACTAGAGCAGCTTGATAGGTTGCTATATAGACAGTAGTTTTTCATTTAATAATCCAAATCTAACTGTAAAATATAATTTAATTGCCAGTGTTGACTCTGCAAATTCTGATATTAAGTCAAATGACACAGTTTATGCACCTGATTCTATTTCATAAAAATATGCTGAAGAAACTTTCTTGCAGAGAACTACACATTTTGAGAGATGTTCAGCTGTTAACGGGCAACTTAGGCAAAACAAAACGAATACAGTTAAATAGTATTCTACTAGAACCAGATATGGTACAGTACGTGTACTGTAGGCAAATGTGTGGAAAATGTTTTACAAAGACAGAAGAGCAAACAGCATTTTTTACTAGTTTGTGGAAGAACGGCAATGTTGTAGAAGAAGGCAAGTCATCATTCTGTGAGTTGTTCATGTTCTATAAACAAGTTTTCAATTTTCAATTTTTCTCCATTTTAGTTCTTAAGTGCAAAAACTAAAAATTGCTTTAGAAGACAAATTTCTTGAAACAAAAATATCCATAGGGGTATCTGGTGATAAGGTTGTAAATGGGTCAAGGTTACTCAGTGAGCTGATGAATTCTACGTCCTTTAGAGGTCAATGAATTTTCTTCATCTGCAAGGACCACATTATCTGAACCCATAATGCTCTGAAACAGGCACGTATCGAAGGTTCCAGATCCAAACAAAGCACATTCCAAAAAAACTATAACAAGCGTGGCCGTCATCCCTGGATGGATTAGGAGGACTGGCTGAACACTGAAAACTAGGGGCTAGCACGCTTCAAGAAATGAAAAAAGGCTAATGTCTTAAAAATAATTGCCAAATGTACTGCTTCTTTTTAATGATTTTTAGTCATTGAAGCAAAGAGCTGCATTGGCCACTGTGCTTGGTCTGCCCCACCAAAGACATGCCAGTACACACACCACTTCAGAGACTGATGTACTGTAGTAAAACTTCAGACTATAAGCACTTGGAAAACTGCCTGAAAGAAAGGTCTCTACAAAAGGTGCTTTATAATTGAGTTCTGAGTGTTTTATTTTGCCCCATTAAGCACCAGCTTCCTCTATTGAGCTGCTCTTGTTTTCTGCTCAAAATGCTCAAAAAACATTTTATTGTGTAGACTGGATAAGGACTTAAGATACAGAATTAAACTAGAGAATATACATGTTATACAATATATACATGACAAGAGTCATTATACATGTACAGTATATATATATTTTTCCAAACGTTTAAGCATAAAAAATAGTATTTAGCCTTTTGCTGCTAGGAAGTGTACATTTTAATATACATACTGAGTTTTATGCTTCCTTTAAATTGCTTTTTATAATTAAATTGTGAATCATGCCTCCAAAGTTTAATTGCTCTTCATTTTCTATTAAATAACTTGCCTTGAAGTCAGACATCTTAGTTTTAATGCAAAAACATGAAATATAAGAAAAAAGCCATTCTTAAAGACAGCAGATTTCATGCCTTAATCACAAGAGAGGCACATTTATTTAAGAAGATTCACAAAATATAGGAAGTCTCAACAAACTCATCAAATAAAGCTCTTCTGAAATGATGTTTTCATTACGGTTACATGAGAAAAATATAATAAAATGAAAATTAGATCGGACATATTCCTGTGTGGAAACATGGCATTATAAAAATGTTTGTACTTTGATCGTGTTCGTGGTACACTTTACTGCAACCTTATTGACATTTATTTTTAGGCAGAAAATGTTCATTTGGGAGGACCATGGCAGCATTCCAGCTGTCTTGTTGGCATTGACAACGAATGCCATTGCTACGGCAGCTGAACTTCAATCAACGAACACCCAGGCCCAGAAAAGCAAAGACACCATCTGAGTTTTAAACACCATGCTGAACCTTTCCCTGCGGTAATGTCTTCTTTCATTGACAAATGACATAAGGAGCATGCCTGCTTATATAGTACACACATATTGGGCACAGTGGTGTACTCTCACTGGACTCTGCTTACTGGATGGTTTGGACCCAGCAGTGCAATTTCAAACTGGATTGTTTGGCAGCAATCATACCATTTCCAATGTTCACCTTGTTCTTTCGTTCTTTCAGAAGAGGTGTCGTGAAGTTCACATCTTTTCATCATCTCTCACCTTGAAAACACCTCTTATAGTTGTACAAATAATGAAAGGAAGTCAGTCAAGGTAGCTGGAACAATATTGTACTGTACGAGTGTGTGGTACATTGCAGGAGAAGACCAGCAAACCAAATAACATTGCAGCAACATCAGACAAAAAGGCGAATTGCAATATAGTACAAGGTAGACATTTTGTATAAAGAACATTTTTTAGTCTCCTCACAACCAAAAAGTAATGCTAATATAATGCTGCTGCAGTATCCACTTATTTGCTTGAAACTTTTTTAACATTGTAAAGATAGAAAAGTCTTTAGGATTATACTGTAGTATGAACTTCCGTGCACTGATTTCATTGTGGCATTTAACCCCAACCCTAACTTTGATCGCTTCAGCTGTGTTCCAAAAAAACTCTGACAACGTTGTGCTTCTCATCCCAAAAAGAAAAAAACAGCTAGTTTATCACAGAGTATTTCAATTAAAATTATATAACAAAATACATAAGATAATAACTTTTCTTTGCAAGTCATTTTTTAAGATTTTACATTTAGTTTGGCTGCCCATTATCATATTGAAATACAAACTTTTCACCCTACAGTTTGCTTCCCCTGGTAAATGATGTAATGCTTTCTGCACTGTAATTTCCGTATAGTAGTTTACAAACAAGAACAGTTTTGTAGTTAGTGGCTAGTCAATCCAAGGATTGTATCCATTCATGTCTTGAAAGAGACCAGGACATCATCTTTAATAACATGGCTGAGTAGCTTGTTCCATATTCCCACAACACATTGCATAAAAAGTGCCTCCCATTTTAAATGCGCTTTCACAATAGTCTTCACTTGTGTCTTCTGGTTCATGTTTTAGTTTTAGGCGACTGGGTTGATTTTGCCTAAGCTTGTAAGGATTTTGAATACCTGGCTCAGATTCTCTTGTATTGAAGTTTCTCTGAGACTAAAATGGTTCAGTTCTTTTAATCTCTCACTTTAGGGTATTCCTCCAAACAGGGGAATTTATCTGGAGGCTCTTCTATCAGCTGTTTCCAAAGCAGGAATATCTTTTTGATAATGTGGCGATCAAAAATCTACACAAATAAGATTCTTCCAATGGTATTATTGCATTTGTATTTCTATTGCATCGTTACATTTTGAATGCAACTTAACCTATCGGTTACATGTGGATATGCTAACCGACAGCACTAGAGACATCAGCGTAATATACAGTATGTACACTGAATAATTTCACATCCAGCTTTTGTATCAATCAGGTTACAAATGGCACTAATTACAATCTACAGTAAAAAATTGTTTGCATAATTACAATCATGCCTTCCATACAGAGAAATTCAAGCATGTTTAAGTCTCTGTCATAACCATATGACCCATTATGCTTAGTTAACGTTCGTGCTCATAAGCACTTTGCACTGAGTTACCATGGAAAGAAAATATATAAAAGTATCGAGGTCCACATTCTTTCACAAGCAAGAAATAAACTGCAGAGAAAGTCAATGTTTTCCATTGTAAAATACAGATCCAGACAAACACGTACAGTAGAGTAAAATCAGTAGCTATGAAAACAAATGGCAGTCAAAGAGAATCTAAGGTGATTACTCAGAAGTTCTAGTATGATCATCAACTAAACATAGCTCATTTTGCATCTAAATTCAATTATTTATGACATCTCTGCCTAACAAAGGAATCAGTTAATCTTATATCTCAGTGAAGGTGATACAGTAAGCTGCAGGGAATTGAGGCTTGTAAATCTTCACTGGGACCAGAAAGATCTCAAATGGGTGCTAAACACTGGAAAATATATGATAAAATATGATTTTTTTTAACCCTTCAGTTCCAAGACTCAACAGAACTGCATATTCGTATACATAAAATTTGTCAGTGCACATTAGGATAAATAATGTAAAAGTACTAAAACCTATAGCACTTCATAACAGCATGTGTAGAAAGGGTTTGAAAATTGGTTTAAGTCTTGCTCTTTCTCTTACTTCAATCCCACTGAATTGCCATTTTAGACAACTGTACAAAAATAGACAATATACACCTGAATGGACGATAGACAAGAAAACATTACTATCTAAGCTGTGAGTCAGAAAATCGTTTGTAATCTTGTATCTTGTGCAGCTATGATTGATATATTTGTGAGAAATTGTTTGCAGTGAAGTGTCAACAAAACCTTCACAGTTGCGTTTTCTTATTAATCAATAACGTATAGAAATTCATTGTATTAAGATTTTTCATATGAACTACTAATTTTGTCATTCAGTGTTTCTATTATCTATGAGCAATATTGTACTTCAACAATTGTCACGATGATCCAAAATCTGACATAACAATGCTTGTATTGTCTTTTGAATGAAGAGGGAATTCCCTGCCTTACAGAATGTGGATTCTGGAATATTACAGTATACTTGTAATTGAAGGCAGCAATCCAGCTATAAATAAAATTAGTAATACATGTGTACACAACGAACCCTGACATCTCCAGCACATTATGCAAATATATCTTCTACTCATTTGTAACCATTTAATTAAAGTTTTTAAAAGTCATAAGTATAATCAAGGTTATGCTGGAATTCACAAAATTAATTGTGAAAGTGATAGATTGGCATCTGAAGTTATTATAAAACAGCTATGCATGAACTGACCACTACTATTATAGGTCAGTGCAGGTGAATATGAAGTCAAATTCATTTGAATTAAGTTTTAAATACAAAACTTTTCTGTGAATTGCAAAGGCCAATACAATAAATAATCATTAATATATCATCCTTACTACAAGACCATGTTCAGTACAGAAAACATATTAAAATATTTTACAAGATGCAATCCTAAAACATAATAAACTCATGTTGTTTTAAAACAAAATATTTTTATAGCATAAAAAACATTTATAAAACATATTTATAAATCATTTTAAAACTCTTACTGTATAAAACATCACAAAAATCGTATAAAAACTCATGTGCATGCTCACACATACATTTCTCTTTTCTTGAAAACTAAAGGACATTTCCACCATTATCAGAAATACAATGACTATTTCCCCAGTGGCATCCAAGGCAATAGGTTCGAAGGTCAGTGTGGATCCAGGGTCTATCCCGACAATCAATGGGCACAAGCCAGGGTACACCCTGGACACGATGCATCTCAGGACACACTGACCCACAAGGGCCAGTTTTCTGAGAATCCATTTAACCTACCAGTATGACTCTTCACTGTGGGAGGAAACCTGAGCAGACAGAGGAAACACACACAGACATGTAGAAAACATCGTTTCACTCCACACAGATAGCACCTGAGGAACTGAGCCCAAGGCCCCAGTACTGCAAGGCAGCAATGCTAGGCACTATGCCACTGTTCCGCACCTATGATATACCGTTTTGTTAAATTACAGTACAAATGATATATACATTTTAAGTGAATATTTCTCAAAACATTATTTTGATACATTTTGATTTTCTCCCAACATATTTATGGGAGAAAGACATTAAGTGTCAGCACAAATTTAAAAAAAAATTCACGAGCATACTCTAGCTTGGGTCTTGAACTCTGGGTCCTTGTCCTGCTAAAAAGTCCTGGTTTCAGGTAGTTCTTTAGCAGACTGACCATACTTTGCCTCCACAAGACTCCCCATTTTCCCTGCAATCTTGATAAGCTTCCCAGTCCCTGTTGATGAGAAATACAGTAGCTACATAACATGATGCTGCTTCAACTATGCATGACAGTAAGGATGGTGTTGACTGGTGAGGTGCTGTTTTGAGTTTGAATCAGATGTAACCCTTTACATTCAAACCAAAAGGTTTCAGTTTTGTCATCTGACCACAAAAGCTTTACAAAGGCTCTGACGACTTTGCAGTGATGAGATGGACTTCCAAAACCAAGCCCTCAAAATGCATTGATAACAACTTCTCCATCTTACAGGATGATCCCTCCACTGGTACCCTTTTCTCTGACCACCCCATCATCTCATACCTCTGGCCACCTAATCTGCGTAACCTTCTTGTTCACAGCTCCCTTGATCACCCTCAGCAATCATCCACACCAGGCACTGTCCCCTGCAACAGAGTTCGCTGTGTCACCTGCAAGGACATATCTAACACCACACTCATTCAAGGCCCCTCAGGACAATTCCGGATCACTCAGATGACATCTTGTACTTCCAGCAACCTTATATACTGCATCCCTTGCAAAGAATGCCCAGCTATCTACATTGGTGAAAAAAGGAAGGAGACCATTTCAGGGAACATGTCAGGGCTGTGAGGATCAAAGATCTCTCCAAGCCCATTTTACCTGTTACGACCATGATCATACTGACCTCTACATATGCATTCTCAAAGAGGGGTTTCAGAACTCCTACTCTGGTTCTCACCTCTCCCCCCTCTCTCAATGATAGAACCATTTCCTTCCGATCCTCTCTATTCATTTGCAGGTTTTGACTTCGCACCTCTCCTCGCCTCTCTTCACACCACCTGAGTGTCTATACTGTTTCTCTCCTGCTCCCGCCTCCTCTCCACTCCTGGTTTTTGCTTCCCCTTTTATCAGCTGCTGGTTTTCCTTTTTCTCTTACACCTGAAGAAGGCTCCACAGCTGTTGTGTCTCTTTTGTTCTCTGTTCAGCATGGAGTAAACCTTTACTTGTTTCTTTGCACAAAACCTTTAGCCATATATTTACAGTATCATTGAATTGTTCTTTGTTGAAAACTGTGGGGTATGAAAGTTGGAGGGCCAGGCTTATCTAGACAGTCTCTGGGTGGTAAAATATACATTCAATTTAGCAATGACTTTCTACACACTTTTGAGTTGATCTGAAAGCTCCTTGGTCTTCATTCTTGAATTGAAATTCACAACCTGACCAAGGGACCTAACAGAGACGGTTATATTTGTTCCAAAATCATGTAAATCACATAATCATACACAGACTGAGGCCAATCAACTAACTGCATGACAATGTAATTTTGTGCAGTTGAACAAGTTTATGTTTGCCATAGCAAAAGGGATGGAATCGTCATCTTTTAAATTTGACTTTTTCGTAGTTTTTGCTGACATTTAACTTCTTTCACCTATAAAAGTGTTCAGTGTGAGCATTCAAGTTTTGATTAAAACATATTCCTTTTTAATAAAATGTGTATACTGTACGCCATTTGGGATATTAAACTGAGAAATCATTGAAAGGGATGAACAGTTGTGCAAGGAACTATAGTTATACTGCAGATTTTCTTACTATCTGCCAGGATGTACAGTATATATGAATTTCTGTGGAAAGTATAGTAATCTACTAAGATTAATTACAAAATTGAAAAAAAGATGCAAGACAGAATATGCCAGACACAGCAAAAAAAACATAATTTACTTGGTTTTGCATATATACTGCCCCATCTTTCATCAGGGCCGGCCTAAATTAAAGAAAGGCTCTTGCTCTCAGTATACTTTTGAAGATAAATGAGAAAGTATCTGAGCTGTCACCACAGATGAGAAGACATTTCAAAGCCTCTACTCCCCAGTGACCTGTATAATGAATAAAATACCAGGAGAATCCTAAGCCATTAATAAACACATAGATAA
This sequence comes from Lepisosteus platostomus, assembly GCF_059453375.1. Taxonomy (NCBI): domain Eukaryota; kingdom Metazoa; phylum Chordata; class Actinopteri; order Semionotiformes; family Lepisosteidae; genus Lepisosteus; species Lepisosteus platostomus. Next base: position 59,849,063 of record NC_142614.1, read on the forward strand.
AAGACATGAGCAGCAGCTCTAGCCAGAAAACCCCAGAGAGGATCTCCTGAGATGGAAATCCATCAAATTTAACACCAGTTATTACACTGAAGTGCTTCCAAAGAACATCATATGTGGCAGAGCCTGCAACTCTGTGTACAACAAATGCAATAAACAGTACATCCAGATGTGTTGTTTTTTTTTTACTAGCAACATAAACAAATACATCCAAAAATGTTAAATGTATGCAATCCCTTTGAAATGAAAAGACTAAGCAAGGCTGGGTCAAATGTATGAGTACATATGTTTACTCTATGTACACAAATGTGTATGTTCACATACTGTATGTGTATGTACATAAATGTGTCTGTGTACAAATGTGTACTTGTATGTGACCTGTAAAGGAAACAGATGGTGACAAAGTTCTTCCAAACGAATGTCCCGTTGTGGTGACTGGGGGCACTTGTAGAAGTCATTGTTCTTCAGACGAGACAATAGACCGACTTACAGTTGGTCGTTAAAGGTCTCCTAGCACTGTTTCTAAGAGTCGGAGTGTTAACTCCTTGACGAAGTTCCACTCTAGGCTTGCTCATTCTGGCCGACCTGCGGTTTTCTTGAATTGAATTGGTGAAATGTCTCCACCTGACTTGCTGGGGCGGTGTGTAGCGGGGCAGTTGTTACACACTGGCGGCCTCATGCCACTCAGGCTAGTGCTGCACTCCCACCTGGAGTTGTTTTGGGATCCTTTGAAAAAATAAGTCTGGACAAAATATGGTCTGATTTCCAAAACAAATCCTAATTATCTGATTACCATGCCAGTAACAGGTTAATTCAACTTTTAGGTATGAAAATGTTAATTAGGAGTGATTGACCTATGATTTAGCTGGCAATTGAATTCACTTTCTCTCAGGAAGTGGAAGTTACGCCTTGTATTAGAGGACGCTCAGTTTCAGATTCTGACAAACAATTATTTGGGAAAAGTAAAGTCATATGAAAGTCAGCAACAAACCGGTTACCAACAGGTCAAGTGTACTGCAAGCTGAGTCACAGAGTCTGAAAGTTTTTAGTCGCTTGGTTACCATTTTAAGAGCAGTGTTCAAGAACCTTTGTTCAGATAAGAGAACCATGAACAACTCTAAGGGGCACAAAACCATAGACATTGTTCAAACAACCAGGGTTATGACCTGTAGGGAACAGCAGAAACAGTAAAAAAACAGGAAAGAAGTGATAATATACAGTATTTTGGATGGTTTAGCTGATGCATAAGCAGAAGATATAATGAATATTATATATTCCAGAGAGTGGCAGTCTATTTGTTTTCTGAGATGAGGAGAATGTCAAATATATCTACAATGGACACTAAACCACAATGACTGACCATACAATGAAAAAGAAAGGTTCTTCTTCACCAAGACTTAACAAAACTGTATGTCAAAGGGAAATAAAGGCAAAATTATTTACTGTATGATTAAGACACGCATAAAGAATGTGCAGTAAAAAATATGGAAATGGTTTGTTGAATGTACCCTGTTTCTGACCTTTTTCCTGTTGAACTGTTTCTGGAATATGCTTGACAGAACAGACATACTGTAAAAGTAGAGTGCAGCTAGTACAAATGTTCTCTAGAAGCTATCAGAAATAAATGTGTTATATATTTGAACTAGCAGTCTGTGTGCTGCAGTGTTAGTTAAGTGTTCAAGTAAGACTTAACAGTTAAAATAAGGATGAATACAGTGATGAACTTGCCAACGGCCGCTCAGTAACAGAGGCTTTGTATCAGTGCGTTACTATTTCACGAAACTGAAAAAGAACAATGCCACTAGTTCTGCCCAAGTAGTTTAGAACTTAGCCTTTGTACTGTAGATTTGTCTTTATTCTGAAAGATTTCCATTTATGATATGAATCAAGAATATGAATGCAATACAAATTCAAACACATGGTGAATTATTTTTGTAAAGTATGATACACTAAAGGTCATACAATGGTCAGACAGGGAAATGGAATGATTATTAATTTCAATGATATGACTATATAAATTATAAAATGTATTTTGGAGTGCTTTGCAAGGAAAAACTGGGTCAGATAATACCAGAAATCGACTTTGTACTTAATTATACCTCTTTTAAATAACAAGGCAGCCTATTAATGATCAAGCATAAAATATTTTTGTAGGGTAAAAAAAAACAATTGAAAGTATTCTTATATTCTGCAATGGTGTTAGATGACATTGCACAGAAAGCATTTTCAATTCTACCGCAGTTTTCATATCAGTCTCAACAGACTTCACATATGATTGTACTTGATTATAATATCCTCTGACTCTGGATTGGATGAAGCAGTTAGAAAATTGATGAATGGACTGATGATTCTAATATTATTTTAAACAGTGCAGTAAGTTAATTAATATAAAGAAAATAGAATCCAACAAAATCCACATATGATACAGATATGCTGTAGCAGGTATGGCGTCAGATACATAGTACCAGGTAAAACCTTCTGCTGGAAACACTGAAGTACAGTATACAGTATGGAGATGACAAAGATCAAAAGTAAATACAAATGTTTTGAATGAGTCTCTGTCTATTTGGAAAATAATGGGAAATCCAGTGAATGAAGCCCTGAATTTTGCTTAACTAGACATTTATTCACTAATAACAGCAGTCAATGTAAATCTAAAATGACTCACACATATTCTGGGAGACAATGCCCAAAATATAAAATGGAATAGGAACAATTAAAGCTGTCTGAATGCCAGTATACATTAAAGAACCATGATGCTTTTCACTTGCATGACTGACATCTGAGCAATGTCTCAAGTCTATGTGGGCACGGTTATGTAATCTCAGTGATTTTGTTTAACAATTAAAGCTATTTCTTTAGAGCAAGACAGCTCCTCAAGCCTGATGAAAACAGTACTATAACAGCAGGAAGGCCTCATTATTCAATTTTACAGACTGCAGGGAGCAAGAGTATTGTGAAACATTTTAGTAAGCTAAGCCCATGTTAGAAATTTTCTTCTCTACTGCAGTTAGCCGTCTCCAGATCTCAACCTAACAGAGTCGAAAAAGGGATTTACTTCGTTTTGACTTCATTATTCTTTCATCAAACAATACAATAAAAGTTAACCACATTGTACTGCATATTCCATACATCATACACCAGCAATCCAATTGAGAACCAATTTGGCCTAATAAAATAATTTAAAATGTTTCTTAGATGTGTTCATACATATTTTGTCAAGTAGTACTACATCAATGCAATTCATAGACAAATAGTGTAACATTTGAAATGAAATTTTTTTACAGGTTTTCACAAGACAAAACTCTGCATAGTTAATGTAATGATAATGTAACGTGCTTTAATATGCATTGCTGATTAAACATTCACCTTAGACATTCCTTTTAGAAAGAAATAATATAACACAGAATATGAAAAGATATATTTATTTATATTTGTGACATAATGTGACAGTAACTTATTTATTATCTTAACAAAAGCAGAAACAATAAATTAGGATTTTGTCGATTGCACTGTATTGTTTAAACTGTTGAAAAGGAGTGATTCTTAATGATGCAGAGCCAAGTATGTTTGAAAAAATATTTTGTACTTGGCGTGCAATTTTTATTTCAATTCAGTCTTAATGTCTTTTATCATCCTCTGAGCAATAAAGCTCCATACTGTAAATAATTGTAATTTTCAAGTAAAGCAAGGATTTAATGGACATTACTATATACTGCATGTTATTCTTTCAACCTGTTCTCTTTTGTCTATTTGTATGTTTTGAATATGTGCACCGTCTTAAACCTTTTTCCATTCAGTTATGGTTCAGTAAAAACACCCATAATATCAAGTCCAACAGCTTACTGACATATGCATGCAGATGTTGCCAGGAAAACTGGCCCAGTAAGGCTCCAAACACAGATTAACCGAGACAGCCTGTGTCAGGGCTGTTTACAAGCTGATTTTAGTTCAAGCATTTACTTTGCTTGCTCTATAGGTAGATCTGTTTGAGAATGTAAGCACTACTGTCTTTATATGTTTCAATGTGAGGGTCTTAGTTTTGTTTTGGTGTCTAAAAAATAATTCTTGGAAATTGTTTCATTCATGAGAATTATTTTGTAGACACCGTTCCACAGGAAAATAGAATAATAAAAGCCTCTACCTTTTAGAGATGCAACACAGTGGCAGCACTGCTTTTTGAATTGTAGTTGCCGTTTTATTTATGGATGGTTTCCCTGTAGATTGCACACTGGGTCATCAGAATTTATTACTATCACAGATTTTCAAACACTCAAGCCCATTTGGCCAAGAAAGCGCACAAGCTTAGTAAGAAGTGGCTGAAATATTCTGTTTGACCGTTGTCAGTGAAATTTCCACATGAAAGATTAATTCTCCAATTACATGCTGTAAGCATTCAGGGTAATGAATGTACAGTATATGCATTAAGAACTAGTTAATGGATTGAAAACAGAACAGACTTGAGGTGAATCCTCAAGTTGGGGATATGCAAATAGTGGAGCAACATACAGAACAAGCCTGGATTAGGACCATTATAGTGGTCTATACTATACCATTATATCAGTTACAGGTGATATAGATTCTGGTGTAGTTACTGTAGTAAACTAGCCAAGTAAGTAGATGATACCAAAACAGGAGGTTTATTAAAATTAGGAAATTAAAAAAAAAGAGTTAAAATTGAAAGGAAATTTGTCACATTGCTTTTAATTTAGATGTTTCACAGAGGAAGCAAGAACAAACTATTGATACAAAATGGGAAACAGGGACTTGGAAGATGCTCCAGTACGTATGAAGAAGGTGTTTATGTTGGCACAACATTTTCTAGACAATGTGGGGAAGCAGTAAAAAGGTCAACATGAATGTTAGGATATATCAGTAAATTTAAAGAATGTAAAGAATAAAAATTTAAATCAAGGAATGCTAGGTTGAAATTATACAATGTTCTAGTTCGACCTCATTTACAATTTCATGTACAATGTTGGTCACTACACCATAAGAAATATTGTGTCTCTGAAATCAGTCCAGAAGAGGAACAAAACATTTTGAGGCTTAAACGAATGACCTTCACTGCCAGACTCTTTTTAGTCTAAAACAGTGAAAACTATAAGGTGACCTGATACAAGAATTCCGAATACTCAGAAGCATTGGCATTCATCCCCACAAGAACATGCAGTGAAACATGAACAAGAAAACAGATGTGGAAACTGCATTATGTAGAAGTGATGTAAAACTGGAAAAAGAAAGACACTTATTTGCACAAACATTTATGGGGGTATGGAACTAGCTACCCACCATGTACTGTAGGTGATACAAAAACCAGGTTTTGTTCAAGAAACTACAGGATGAGATATTGAGACATGACATGGTGACAGAGATCTGAGATATTAGTTTCATTTGTTAACAAGAGTAGCAGGATTCCAAATTGCAGTAAAACATTTTTAAAAGTCTTTTGCATGAGGAAATGGAAAAGTCGGCCACTGATAGCAGTGGGTTGCGAACTGACCCTTTGATGAACAAGTTCGGTGTGTCTGTTCTTTCCCTGACCAGTGTATCATCTGATTAGCAACCTTTGCTAAGTTACGCCTCATTTAGATTTCAGACCTGGCATTTATGCGGTTACTGATTTAGGAATGGTAAAAGTTAACCGTGTTCTTTCTTTCTGGAGGGTGAGAGGGGTGATGTGTTAGTTATCGAGGTGTGTCGCTGGCATTCACAAAGGTCACTGAAAGCAGCATTAACCAAAACCCATACAAGAAAGAAAAGGTGTATTGAAATGTCTTGTAATTAAAACAGAAATCTGTAACAGCACAACATACAAATACATGGCTTTATTATTTTTTTTTCTGCTATTTTACAGTTATTTTTCTTTGCCCACCAACCATGCAGAAGTCAGGTTGAAAGAGTACCACTTCCAATAAATGTTTCTTTAAGTACACAAAGCTGAATGTGTTTCTCTCATTATTTATGTGTTAAAAATAAACTGTGGCTGTATTGCACTTATGTTTTGACATTGTGTGACTTCATGTGCAATGTGACTGAATGGGGCTAAATCATATTCACCTGAACCCACTCAAATTGAAACACAAACACTCAAGGACTGACAAGTACAGTAATCTGTTTTTAATTGTGCGGTGCAACGTACTGTTGAACTGAGATACTTACATCTGAAAACCAAGTAAACTGATAGTGAGAACAAGTCATGCAAATGTTGAGGAAAAGGTGGCTCTAATGGAATATCTAATATGTCTAAAATGTCTAATAACGTTTTCCCAGTAGATCAGGGATTAGCAGTGAGGGAACCCTCTGGCTTCTGTAGCCTTATAGTCCCAGAAGGTTGTGTTTCACTTGGCAGAGCACTTGGCTGCAGGAATAGCACAGTGCAGCTGGAGATTTTGAAACCAGTTCAGTATCCTTTGCGCATACCCTTTAACGAGCATCAGCCAGAAAACAATTTAGTTTGAAAAACAATCCTTAAAATAAGGAGGGATCCAGGCATGTGTCAGAAAAGTAAGCAAACTGTCTAAACCTGATTAGGAGGCCTGTCAGTTTTTGCTTTGAATAAAGGATATCTATTTGGTTTTGCATGCCGAGCAATTGTGCACCAAAAGAAACCATTTTTTTTCCCATGAAGCCACGTGAAGTAATTCTCAAAGACAGGACATATGGTCTCATTGGGCACTGTTGTATTGAGCATGTAGGGGGTTTCATTCCCCCCTACAACAGAAGATGACAACTGAGAGGCATCATCAGGTGACCATATTAGGAAAAAGTATGTTGCTGCAATATGATGACATTCAAATTTGGCACCTTAAGCTTAAAGCAATATTAACAAAAATGTCAGGAAGCAGATAGTGCAAGCAGGAAAACCTGGTCTCAGGTGCAGATCTTATATTTTGCTCCTTTTTTGTTGATAAGTTCATAACCGAACATGATAGATGCAGCTGCACTTTCGGTTTGTGCCAAAACAATGTGACCGCTGAAGCCTGAATTTATGAGATGTAACACTGAACATTATTACACTTTTCTCTAGACAATAGCTGTTTGCCTTAGCTCCTCACTGCGTCAAATTCATCATCATGAAAAATTAGTGGAGATGCAGCCTTGCAGAAAGAACAGATTTTTTTAGATGTGATATTGAAAATTAAGGTGCCAAATTTGAATGTATATTAAATGTGCCATGTTCTAATATGATGCAGGAGATCTGCACGTAAATGGACTACAAGTATCTATTACATAGATAAATAAAGATGTATAAGATGTGTAAGAACTGATCCAGAAAACAAAAACAATATAAATCCGTAGAGGTAGTTTACTGACTTAATTAAGATAAATAAAAACTTTCTGAGCTCACTTAACATACAGTAATTCTACCTGTTTATTCCATGCTGAAAAGAGAAGAAAAGAAATACAACGTTGCCTTTTTTCTTCTCTTTTCAGGATGGAATAAACCTTTACTTGTTCCTTTGCAGCCTACACATGCTGACACAGTTACTGTACCTACTTGAACTAATTCTGTTTCTTTCAGTTTCAGTTTCTTTCAGTTTAACCTGTGAAGTACGGTACTGTACACTGCAGGTCAAAACTGTCATTTTCTTTGATCACAGTGTTAATTTAATTTTCAATAAAAAATTGAGACCATAATCAATTGAGGATAATAATATTTGGAATGTCAAGCGGACAATGACAGAAAGAAAGCCATATAATGTGCACATTAAAGAGCATATAAAATTCTTCACAGGGGCTGGGCTGTTAACATCAACATCACAAAGAAGTCTTGCATAGTATATAACGTTTAACTGCCCTATAGGTTTGTCTGTTCATAGTACAATAATCAATTTAGTAGTTGAGAAAATATTGCAAATAACCAGACCACAGAGCATTATCCCTTGCTGAAAGCATGTCTGTCCTTAAAAACATTCCTGAAAAATGTTCTAAATGAGCTCAGCTTAAGCAAAGGTGAACAACAAAGTCTCGACATTTGCAAAGTTAAAATGAGCGAATGGGGTCTGGTAGACATGCTCTTGGAGGGAAGAAGCACAGAGCAGGAGAAAACCAGGCTGTTTAGCACAACTTTCAAATTAGCCGCGCAAGAGAGTAGGATTGTGAGACAAAAGTGAGTGAGCCTCTTTCTGCCCAAGTATTGACTAACCAAAATCCACACCTCATGGTTTTGTTTTTGTTGTATTACAACAAATACTCCCAGCTCTGTCAGTGGTTATATGCATATTTGAAGTATTTGAAGTAGTTCAGGTGGGTAGCTGTGTCAGCATGCATAGGATGCAAAGGAACAAGTAATAGGTTTTTTCCATGCTGAAAAGAGAAGGAGGAAAACACGTTTCGGCTGTGGAGCCTTCTTCAGGTGTGAGAAAGGCAGGGCAAAGGTAATGCAGCATAGGAGAACAAAAGCTGGGAGAGAGCACGATGCATATCTAGCTATTCAGTTTTCTGCACCTAACCCTGGCGAACATTGAGACCCAGATATACTTTAGAAGAGAGAGCCTTACATACACCTTGCATTAAAACATTAGAAGGAATCATACCCACTGGTTGAGAAATGTAAATGTAATATACAGTACCACCTAGAATAAAGGGGAGAAATCTGCTTCAGGAAACTGCAGGCCAGTCAGCCTTGTATTTAAAAGCTATGCACTCATAATTGTACACACAATTATGTAATCATAACTTTGAGCCATACTGGAGGACTACCAGCATTTTAACAATAAGAAGAATCAGTCAAACAAGTTTAGAAAAGGAAGAAACTGCAAGGTTTCTATACTGAATGCAAGGTCACAGTGGTTAATGGCAATGCATAAGACATTGTATTCAATACATTCTATTTAATTTTCAAGGATGAATAACTCTCAAATGGAAAAATGAAGGAATCATATACAGTATAACGGATGTACTGTATGTGGATTAAGAACCAGTTAATAGACATATTGTAACACGGAGAGCAATGATAAGAGGAGAAATTGGAAATTAATGCAGGAGTACAAGTGTGAGTACTAGGCCCATGAGCCACAGCTATTTGTAAAGCAATCTTTTCAGACTGCAGATGATATAAGACCAGATGGGATAAACTAAACACTGTATCAACAGTGATAGAAATTAGAAAGAATCTAAATCTAATCCAGAAACAGTCAAGACAAAACCTTTTAATAGTTAATCCAAATGTGTCACTCCAGGGTAAATAAAAAACTAAGGAACCAATGTGAAATATAATAGTAATTTCTTAATTATTACTCTGGGGGTAATAATTACCTAAGTATTACTTTGTTTAAAAACAGGATTTATTAGTTTAATTTGTCATTATTATTGTAACCAATAAATTTACTTTAACAGCCTTAATTTAGTGATCACGACATGTAGTAATGATATTGTAATACAATCAAATATGATATTGTAATACTAACACTCAATCTTGTCTTGGGTTGTCAACACAATGAAACATTTTTGTAAATGGTAGTGTAGCTGTACTGTACTTCAAGTTTAATACACTGTGCAAATTCAGTCATATATACTGCATAAAGCAATGCTTTCTATTGATTACGTATTTGTAAAATACCCAGATCGTTGAAAGATATAGATCTTTAATGAAAACTACAGTGTTAGAGAACAACCAACATGACTCATAAGCATTTCATTAGGCAAGAAAGGCAAATAAATATTTAATCAAAGCAACAAAAATCAGTACCCACCAGGTATGGATCAAAGGAGCTCAATGAAGGCTTTCTAATAAACATTATATATAACAAAAGTCCAATCATATTTATTGCCATGTTCAGCATCACATGTTACAGCTTTTTGGTCATCTTTCCAAATAAGAAAATGTATATTAATAATTAATCAAATTATTTTAAAATTAACCGTTAAAATACAGGTATAAGTAGCTATTATATCATTGAAGCCTACAATAATTAAGCCAGGAAACGTCTGGTAAAGTGGCTGAAAATCGAATCTTCTTATTGTTACTGAATCCTTTATGAAAACAATGATTTTACATGGTTTCGATGCATGTACTGTATGTAATTGGGATTCAAGTCTGAAAGAACAATCTATGCTACCCCAGCAAGCAATGATCTGAAAAAGAGTTTAGATTGTTCAGTACACACAGTAACTGCAATCATCCCTACAATTAATGTGATACACAAAATGCACTTTGAGACATCGGTACGGAGAGTAAGCATGAATCTTATACAGAGACACCGCTTGCAAGCGATTATGTTTTTTTACTCAAATAAAAAGGAAGTTTAAGACTGTGAACCCTCATTAAACAAAATCTTTTAATTAATTTCAGGAATTTCATTACTGTGCTTAAATTTTAAAATGAAGACATGCTGCAAAGAGAGAAGAGAGGTGAATCAATGCAACACCTAAAAAATTGGTTTCGTATTGGAAGGACAGTGTGAACAGAGAACCCCTAAATTACCACTCCTCTTCATCATAGTTTATTTTTCAGTGCTGCCTGTCACGATTATAGTCCCCCCTCCTTAAGGGTGCTCCAGCCCTTTCACTTGAGACTTTATTCTGTGCACCTGTTTCCTATTCCCAGCCCACCTTAAAAGCCAGGCGCTGACGCTCATCCGGGCTCTGCATCTGATTTCCGTATCGTGCGAGTCCGGGACCTGGAAGCGCCTGGTCCCGTTAAGGTTTTAATCTCGGTTCCTGTTCCCGTTCCTGTTCCCTGTCCGCCGGTTCCGATCCGGCCTTCGTGTTTTAATTCCGCGTTTTGATGGATCTCCTGGTTTTGGACTTACCCTTGTGTTTTGGATATTCTCTAAGGACTACTCTTTTGGATTGTTCGCCTCAGCCACGCCTCCCCCGTGCACCAGCGCACCTTGGACACGCCCCCCTGTCTTCAGCCCCGTATTCCTGCATGACGTTTCCCTAGTGTTTCCCCACTTCGTCGGATTGTGTCGTCCGCATAGGGTCCGGAAAGAACTGTTCGTTACACTGCCATTACTCAAACTTGATTTTCTCTGATTGCAGCATTTGAATTTACGGCCACGGTCCACTAAGCTCAACTCACAACCTGAGTAGAACAAGAAGGCTTAATTCAGTCAAGCTGCTGTATTCTAAAAGTTGGCTGTTGATAACATTAATTGTATTATGATAAATGAAAGATATTTTTGATGAAATGTAGACTGTTGTACCTGTGTAGGTGACTGCTGCTAAAGGTTGAAGTTTAACATAGATTATGTTCTTGATCCATCGTCATTCACTTAACTCTCCAGGAAAATCTAAAAGTCCTCTGCATTAAATGTAACTCATAATGGAGGAACCATCTTAAGTCCATTCCTTAACTTAACGGTTCCCAGCCATTGTCTTGGAGGCACCTCGGATGTGCTCAACTTGCCTGCTTGTATTTCAGACGATACAGCTCTTCCTTGTTGATCAGTTGATGATGAACAGACTCTAACAGTATTGACACTGCATCATACCCCCCCCCGATAACCATTGTGTGTGTCCCTCTGTACAGGATGAACCTGTGACATTCAAGGCAACACACCTAAAACAAGACATTTCTGAAACTCAGAAATAGGTACAGGGTTGATACCTGATAGAAATCCCAAATTTAAAGGGCTGAAAGCAAATTACAGATACAGTTTGCAACAAAGGGAAAACTGAAATCAATTAGCCTTAGATGAAGAACTGGTTTGGAGCCAAAACCAGAACCACCAGCTCAAACTTATAATAATAATACATACATACAAAAAAAAACATTCCAAAGTAATACACAAATAACCGAAAAATAAAAGAGAGAGCAAGACAAAAGTCTGAACAGCATGCCTATCATAGTAAATGATGTGCAGATAAGGAGTACAGTAATTTATTACAGTAAAGAATAATGCCAATGAGCATTATCAGATGCTGTATCAGATGATAGTACAGTTCTTCACAGCAGTGTGGAACGCAGGTGTTTCCTAAACAGAGCAGCTGTTAGTCGATGCCGAGAGGTGGTCAGGGACCGAGCAGTTTGGAATTCGGTGAGTGCATTAGAACGCTTACAGAGCCAGGAATTAAAACGAACGGATGCCTGTTGGGGCAGCACAGTGGCACAGTGGTTAGCACTGTTGCCTGACATTGCTGGAATCCTGGGTTCAGTTCCGGACCTGGGGTGCTATCTGTATGGAGTGTGTTTGTTTGCCCCGTGTTGGCGTGGGTTTCCTCCTACAGTCCAAAAACATACTAGTACAGTAGATTAATTGGCTTCTGGGAAAACTGGCCCTGGTGTGAGTGTGTGTGCCCTGTGATGGACTGGCATCCCATCCAGGGTGTTTCCCACCTTTTGCTGCCAGCTCTGGCTCCCCTGCAACCCTGAACTGGGGGAAGCAGTTAGACAATGGATGGATGCTGGAGATGGAAGAGATCAGAGATGACGAACAGACAGTCTATAGTGTGTAAAGAAGCTGAATAAACCAAAGTCATAAAAATAAATGTTAGAGGAATTACTGGAGAAATGCTCTAGGAGGTTTTTTGATAGGAAGCACTGACAAACTATAGTTTGTATGGCACTGTCTGGCTGAATTGTAGGATAACTGTCATTAGATTTAAATTATGAGATATTAAATTTTTTTTTTAACTGTCCTATAATATTGTATATGTCTTGATATATAGTGTTTCTTCTCTTTGAGTTTATTTTTTATTTTACATTCTGAGGGCTTAGACAGAAGGCATTTGTATCGGGCAGGATGAATTTGTATATTGGTTGGAGGCAAAGATAAGATGGCTGATGGCACCGGCTTTGTAAATGCAGTCATACAGTACGTGATTTAGGGAGCCAGTACATGAATCTGATTTATAACTGTGAGCTTTAGTACTTTTGGTCTCTCAGCCAGCTGGCTTAGAGCTGTTTGTATCTGTCAAATCTGATAAAAAAGCTCAACTCTGTCATGGATTTCTTTGAGTTTAATGAATCTCTTGTAGACCCCAGACAGACTTGGATAAAGTTTATTGGGTTTAAAAACATTATAAAGTTTTTTTTAATTTTAATTCTGTATATTTCATGTTAATGCTGAAAAGAGATTTCATTTAATGAACACAATACTCTGTGAGATTTCGAATTTCTATATTGCTTCCAGTATTAGTACATAAGCAAGGTTACAAATAATACAAGACCATTTGGCCCATCTAGGCCATTAGGTGGTTAGTAGCTCAATGATCTAACTATCTAAACTAGTTGGTTCTTGAAGCAATTGAGGATATCAGCATCAACAACATGGATGGGTACTTTTTTCCAGACTCCCACAACCATATTAAGAAGTAAATGTTATCGCTGGCGAAGTTTTGATGAGGCAAGACTGTAGGCTGAGGAAGAGCTTTTATGAAAAGCTCAAATAAACAGAGATCCCAGGTGCTTTTTGAGCAGATGAGTCTTGAGGAAATGCTAAAAGGTGGCCAGAAAGCCTCTTTGTTGGTTTCTCCAATGCCCAAGGGTTGTGATGAGAGACTGGGTTTATCACATGGAAAGATTTTAAAGAACCCCCTGAACCAGGCTACCCAAACCAGTCAGAGAAGAACAACTCAAAAATGAAAAAAAGTCAAACAACCACAAAAAGTAGGGTTTTTTGCACAAAAGCAAGGACTAGTATGAGTATTCATCAGCCCCTGTCTGCAGTAAGTAACCACTTTAAATTCCAGTGGTAGTCATGTTTTAAATATACTGTATTAAATGACCACCTCTAACACAAACAGCAACCAAAGCTCTTGTCCACCAATAGTATCCAAAATATTTTAACAGCTTGATCACCTCCTTTATGAGGAAGAACAGTTCCCCCTGATTAAACTAGAAACAGAGGAATCATGCAGAAATAAAATAGACCTATCTAGAATAACTGAATTAAAGATTTGCATTTTGGAAATAAAAAAAATAATGTTTAGAGTTAAAAAAACAGTATTTTCTAACTCAATTTAATAAATACATTACATTCAAAAAAGAAATTACAACTTAAACATTCATTCTGTTAAATTTATTTTCATGTCTAAGGAAATGACCCTTTGTAGGAAAAGAGTCTACGTTCAATTATATAGGACAAATATTTTATAAAATAAAAATAAAAAGCCTCTTGATTGTTTCAGATTATTTTCAGAGTCTATCAGAAATATGGGGAGATAAATCTAAACTTGTTTAAAGCAAATTTTGCTTATAAATATACAGTAGGTATAATTCAAAAGTTATGTAGTTCACATTTGTTGTCTGTGGACTTTTTATTCCAAACATAAATTCATATATTTTTCTGTTATTGTCAACACATGTAAATTAACAGTTTTTTACATGAAGAACTGCTGTTTTGAAGCAAAACATACAGGGTCGTGGTGTATACTGTGGAACCACAGGTAGGGTGTGCTCAATAAAGTAGAAGTTTAGAAAAAAACTGCAAACGCTAAAAACTATCCATCCATCCGTTTTCTAACCACTTCATCCAACTTAGGGTTACTAAGGAGCGGGAGCTTTTCCCAGCAAGCAACGGGCACAAGGCTGGACACACCCTGGATGCCAGTCCATCGCAGGACACACAGACACAGATACTGAGCCCAGGGCCCCATCGCTGCAAGGCAACCATGCTTGTGGTTCCATTGCTCCACCTTGCTGCCCTGTTCAACACTGTCTTCATCTGTTTCATTTCTGAACGTTCGTTGTTTATCTTGTGTAAGAGAAAAATAACTCGTGTGTTTTCCCATTACCAACTTGTTTTGCTACTGTATCTACTTAAACGGGCATTTAAGAAACATCTACTTTTTTACACACTTTTCTTAATAAAAGCCTCGAATTACCGAAAAATTTTAAAAAAAGACAAGGAATACAAATGATCATTTGAAAGCCAACATTTTCCAAATTGAGTTTTCTAAAACCTGAGCAGTTGTAAATAAAGGCTATACTTTGCCAACTCATTTGATTAATTTAATACCCTGGCATGGAGCAATGTCAAAAATATGCTAGTTTGTGAAAGCACCAGTAGCTGGTTTATTCAGCATACTGTATGCCATTTCAGTAATAAACTTGTGTCTATCAAAGAAAAGAATGGACAGAAGAAAAACGGTTGGCCTCAAAGATCTTTTTCTGAATCTAAATCAAATTTACTGCTGAACTGTATTATAATTTCAAATGTAAAAGGCATAAATTTTACCGTGACGGGAATATAAAGCTACAGTATACCAAGTTAAAAGCAGAAAGGAAAATAATTTAGAAATTAATTTTAAAAAAAGAATACAGTACATTAATTAGAAAAAATGTAAAAACCATGTAGACAGCAGAACCCTGAAATGTTCATATTAACATTATGTTTGTAAGGGCAGGATTAATGAGAGTTACGAAAACCCCTAGATTACAATAGTAATAGTGGAACCAGTTTGATGTTAAAACATTAATCACCTGTCTGTAGCAGCAGAAACCAATGTAAATTTCCAATGTGTGATCAATTAACAGAAATATGATAATTGAAAGCATTTATAGATGGAGCAAACTACAAATCCATGGTATGATCTGCAGAAGTACTGTACAAATCTGTTCTCCTGTTTCATTCAAGACAGTAAAATTTACACTAACCTTCCAATTCCCAGTTAGACCAGTACCAGAAATTATACCCAAATCAGCTGGCTCCTGGCGCCCTCCTGAGGGACCGCCCTGACATAGAGTATCCTGCCTGGCCTCGGAGGTCTCACCCCTCTACCCTGCGTTGCCCTCTGGTTGAAGCACACCTCCGGACCCCGGTGGCTCTTCCCCATACTGCACCAGTCTTTTCTGCACTTCCCTTCCCTGTGTTCCAGTCCCTCAACCCGCCTGCCTGTGTCCCGGGTGACTCCAGACCCTGTTTCTGAGGACAGCATCACCTCAGGCTGGCTTTGAGCCAGTCTGTCTTGCACCCCCGGTGCAGTGAGCCGGACAGCCACCCTGGACCGTGTGGCCCCAGCACTTGGGTCCAAAACACCCACAGCGTCTGGCTCCTGTGCCCTGTAGGGGCAGCGCCGGTCTAACAATTCTTTCATGAACAAAATGTAAACAGTAAAATTACAACTTTTGATGAAAATCTCATGATTTTGATGTGAGCCATTCAAGAAAAGATGTTAAACAGTTTAATTTTATTACTGATATGGTTTATCAACTGTGCAGACGTTTTAATTAATGTCTTTCTGAAAAGCTTTGTGACTTATTTAGAAATGGAATGCAACATTTTGTTGGTACAGAAAGCAAAAGTTGCAAAAAGATTTAAAATGTCATTCTTTGTTTAGATGTTTGCTTCCATCCCCGAGAAATTTGTAGTAGGAATAAGATTAAATTCTCTATATTTCACTACAAGCAACCCATGACTTTACAATGGCACATAATGTCTTAAGTGGTTTCTTGTGCCTTGTGCTTAGTACTCTTGGGAAAAATATGAAAAGCAGAAAGAAGTGGAAAGTATATACTTTACACCATAGAACTGTTATCTGCCTACTGATTGTATTGACATCAAGCTGTACATTTTAGACTTTTAAAATGCCGTCAATAAGCAATTAAATGTGTTACAATGTTATATGAGATATGAGTTATAATGGTTTTGCGAGGAGTTATGATTTAGAATTAGTTAAATTACATACAGTATCTTAATCGACTAGTTTTGAACTACCTTTGTCTTGATGTTTAAGAATTTAATCATGCATCTTTAAAAAAAATAATTAAAATGTTTTACAATATCCCTTAAGAGTTAGACTGGTACAAATCCAGGAGCAAAAAATGTGTCACTCCAAACTTTTTCTCTCTGTGGTATTACACATAAAGAAATATTTAACATTGTGAGTACCGTCAACAATATTAAAAGCAAAAAAGATACATTACTGTATAGAGTACATTATTCCTAAACAGATACATCACACTGTAGGTCACTTTCTTACTCTGCACACTTGCTTAGAACAACCAGTCTGGTTGCCATGCTTAAGAAAAAGGTTCTTCAATATATTTTATCATAACAACATATATATTTGATCTGTATTATCATAAAGATTTGATTTTATCTTCTTCATTACATTGAAGATTAAAATCACTGAAAGCACTGAAAAAGCATTACTTTGAATTATTACCTAAATAAAATACACAATAATTGGAAAACACTGGTAAACAAAATTTACCTACCATAGGCTTATTGTCATTCTAAATTCAGAGTGTTTTCCTAAACACAAGTTATGTAATATTTGCTTAAATACAGTGTAGTCACTCCTCACAAACCTATACCCTGAAAATTTAAAATGGCTGATATGTACACAGAAGATGTGTTCAGTTGTATCCCATCACACACATGTCGTCTGCATTTCCAAAAGCCTTCCTTTGTCTGAAGGTATTTCTGACACAGCTGGCCACAACCGCAAGTGGAGAGTGTACTTTCGAAACACTGAAACTGATCAAGTATGATTTGCATTCCACAATGAATCAGGATGGACTGTTTCAACAGAACAGGAAACTGCCCAGAATGTGGACATTAAGGAACCTTTGCATACCTAAGGCTAACAGGAAAGTCCAAATGAATAATGTTTTCACAATCGGTAAGATTGATGGTTTCATTACTAAAATTGTGGAAATGCCTGTGTGTACTGTATTAGTTTGGACTGTTATATAAGTTGCATATGGTAGAAATGTGCTTGCTTTTTAAAAAAACAAGGAAAGAGGGCATAATGCTTGTGATTGTTGTAGAGCACTATGTTTAATTTTGCCTAGGGTACCAAAATGTGTAAAATCATGCATATTATATATCTGTCTTCAGATGACAGTGAAGCTCAAAATTTTCCTCAGGCTGAATTTGCCTGTGAGATAATTCCGGAATCAAGCAATTACATTCATTTACAAGACATTAGCAGATTCACAGAATCCCACTGTGCTGTAAAATGATACTATGGTTGCCAGCATTAACAATTTCTCACTCGTGGCAAAAAGATTTTATTGATGAATTTCACATTTAAAATTTTGCTCCATCTTTTACAGAATATTGCATTTTTGCCTTTTTTTCAAGCACAGTTTATGCAGCCACAGTTAGCATTCATGTTTGTCTTCTCCTTTGAGGGCATGAAAAACAATTCTGTAGGGATTAGGGCTCGTTTTTTATTCATAGGAGGGATTCTGGCTGGGGAATGCTATGGGGAATGTATGCAAACTGCACTGCCTAGTTGAAGGTAAAGGGAATTACAGTTTAGACATAGTTCAGCTTGTCATTATAGGTAAGTGATCTGAGTACTTTAAAATTAAACCAGATTGGAGAACCTGTTGTCATTCTCCCTGATAATGAGAAATTCACAATTCAGCATAAGAAACCAAAGTGCATTCTATATCAGCCTTTCCTATGACATTTTCATTTCCATTTGTACGTCATTCTTCGATCTCTCTAGTTATCTGCAGACTTCGAAGATTCTTATAGTAACGTGGACACATATTCTGAGAACCCATTAAACAGAGGTGGATGAGGCCTAAGATATACAGCATAACATTCATGAATGCTAGTCTAAGACTCATTAAGTTAATAGGAATTCTGTGATTGTTGTTATTAATTAATATTTTACTAGTAACACTTCTATCCAACGTAATTTACTTTTATACGCTTGGAAATTTTACAAACATTCTCTGTTCAAGGGTACAGCAAGATTATCCAACTCAGGGTTTGGACCCACAATCTCTAGTTACAGATCTAGAGCCCCAGCCACTGCTCCTCTACTGCTGGAATGCATCACAGCCTTTTGTATTACTTGGAAAACTCTCTGAGCACTATAGTTGCTATAGAAACCACATTTTTGACTGGTGATATGAGTTTTTAACCTTCAGTAATTTTCTCTGATAGTGCATGGCAAGAGACCTCCTTAGTTTTATGTGATTGTACAGTTTATTCATTCAGATGACTTTCTAAAAACACCAAAACTTTGTCCATAAGTGTTCATTTTTAAAAAGCACCTATGATATATATATTTTAAAGAGAACATGGTGTTCATTTGTTCACGTGATGTTGACAAATGAGAATAAAAAGGTGTTCTGACTCCAAGACAAAAATATTTTTGTTTCTTCTTTAACATTCCTTGGTTTCAAGATCTTTACTGATAATCAGCAAAAGTCATTCAACAATTTCAGGGGACAACAAATTGCATTTCACAAAATTAAAACAAAATAATACTATTATTGAGTTCAACAAGTTTTTGTGCCTAAGGCATGACTGAAAAATTGACCCAAACATCACATTTCCATTTGTGTGTTGTAATATTGATAAACTGAATAGATTTGTTTGCTGTTGTTTTTAGACAAAATAGGCTAATTTCTTAACAATAAATAACAAACAATGAATATCAAATAGAATAGTTCACTTTAGTATGAAGAGACCAAATTAAATCACCTTGCAGGCAGCCCATTATATAATGAGCCTTCTGAGAATATGTAGTCAGTACACAATCATTCTCCTCAGGAGAAGTAAATGGTCAATATACTGTACTATTACAAATCAATACACAATCATTCTTACTGCCAAAAAGATTTCCAATTGTTTGTACATCCCATTCAAATTTGCATTAAAGGCACGACTGTTATTGAAAGAATGTTGCAATCATCAATCTCTCAAAAATCATTTCACTGTAACAGAGGTCAATCACTCAAAATGGCAAATTTCAGAATGAAATTTTATTATTCACTGCCATGTCTAGATTTGTAGAAAACATTTTTTAAATTTCTGTGAACAATTCATCTTATAAACATAAGAATTATATATGCTACAGTATTACTTTGGGAGCGCTTTAGTGTTCACAGTGCCTTTAGAATTACATGTATATGGCATTTAAACAGTAAAAAGTACAATAGTTCTACTGGATATTAACTTCAGGTCAGCATAACCCAGAAGGGATTATTTGTGGTATTTTTTCTGTGTATTTACATTTTTTAAAATACAATATGTCAGAACTAGAACAAGAGAATACATCTTTAATGGTCTTTCACTCTGTCTTCTCTGGTAAGAGTATCTTCATATTAAAATGTCAGATCTTCATTTAATTATATTTCAGCTACATAAGTAGTGGTTTTAAACATGAAGTACAGTTATTAGTGTGTCTTTTATGTAAGAGCAAACATGACCTAAAAAGGTTAGTAAATGTACAGGGTAAATACTTTATATAACATGTATGAAGGAAGCTTCTAATTTATTAAAGGACGGCAAACTATATTCTCATTGTTCAAAAAAATCTACAGTTTCTTTTTCCAGTGAATAGAAGTATTTTTTTTACTAAATGTGTATTTCTAAACTATACAAGTCTAATACTGTGACACGTATTAAACTGCTGGTTATTAACATGAGGAAAATTAAACATACAAAAAGAATGTAAAAGTAATTAATTGGTCTTTTCTAAAATCTGAAAGTACCACACTTTTCAAAGATGTTTTGAAACCTCAGGCCACGACCACGATTTCTAAAGAATCAAAACCTTTGATCGATACCATGTGTGCTAAGAAGATACAATGAAATGTTGACAACCCCTATACAAATCATAGATAAAACATCATAAATGTCATTTAAGATGCAATAGTGTGGAGTAGTGGTTAGGGCCCTAGCCTCCTGACATGTAAGCTGTGGGTTCAAATTTTGAGAGGGTTGCTTTGGTTGTATTTTGCTAAGATTGCTTTAATACACACCGGCTGTATAAATGGGTACAATCCAGTTCGGCACTGTTTATGAATTTATTTGCAGTTGACTCATATAATGAAATTAAGGATTAATCTAAAAAAGTCATTCCCCGTGTCGTGTCACAAACCCCACAGAGGCACACAAACACCGTTGTATTCTCACGAGCACCCGATCACCCACTAATTAACTTCACTCACCTTGTCTGTTTAAACTTGTCCTTGCTCACTGAGGTTTCCTCAGCCTGAGCTACTGTACGTGTCCAGTTAGCGATTTACTCCGACCTCTCGTTCGTTCTTGTGACCCCCTAGATTTCCGACCCACCGCTTCTGATCTCCGACCTCGCTCTAGCCTCACAATTTGGATTATGTTCACCTTGGAATTCAGTTTTCTCTCTCAGCCTCCGCACAGGGTCTTTACCCTACCTTTTCCCTCGGAGTACGTGATAGAATAGTGAGCCTCTACACAGTTAAAAAACCATCTCATTGCAAATAACCTCTTTGAATACCTTCAGTCTGGTTTCCGACACAGCAAAGAAACTGCCCTAGTTAAAGTCACTAATGATCTTTTTATGTCTTCTGATTCAGGTTCTCTTTCTATCCTTATTCTTTTTGACCTCAGTGTTTTTGATACTGTTAACCATGATATCTCACTTACTCATCTTGAGACTATGTTTGGAGTTTCTGACTCTGCTCTTAAATACTTCAAGTCTTATCTTACTGATCACAGTCACTTTGTCTCTCTTGGCAGTTGTAGTTCTGAAATTGGACTCGTTAGATCTGGTGTTCCTTAGGGCTTGATACCGGACCCTTGCTTTTCAGCATTTATATGTTCCCACTTGGTCAACTATTAAGATCACATGGTCTAAATTATCATTTCTATGCTGATGATACTGAAATCTATATCAATACTAAAGCTGACACCAATGTAGCTGTCTCTGCTCTCTCTAATTGCATCTCTGACATAGAAACATGGATGACTCAAAATTTCCTTCATTTAAACTGTGAGAAGACTGAAGTCATGCTTCTCGGCACGCTTCATCAGCTACAGTATGTAAAGCTGCTATATCAGCTACTGTATGTATGTGTGTAGTAACCCTGTCAGGCACTGTACTTGAATTTCAATCTCAATTTGGGGGTTATTTTCGATCCAGGCTTGAAGTTTGACCCACATCTGCAACACATTGTCAAAATATCATTCTTCCACCTCAGAAATATCGCCAGACTTCATACTATGTTGTGGCTAACTGTTGCTGAAAAGCTCGTCAACACTTTCGTTTTATCTCGTATTGACTACTGTAACACTCTGCTTGCTGGGGTTTCTAAATCCACAATGAACAAACTCCAGTATGTCCAGAATCTGAAACCCAGAATTTTGGCCAGGTCTAATGCAAGTCATCAAATTACTCCTGTCCGGGAGTCCGTGCACTGCTTCCTATCAGGTTTCATGTTGACTTCAAAATCCTCATGCTCGCCTACTGTATAAGGCTCTGCATGGCTTGGCACCTCAGTACCTGTGTGAGTTACACAGGTTTCCTGTTTGTCCCTCAAGCCTGTCTACACTCTATGGGTGACAGGACCCTCTCTTGCCCCTTTGTTTCCTACTGTATTCCGAACCCCCATCTACTATCTCCTCTCACTGTGTATTTGTTTGTTCTATAAAGCAGTTTAAGAAGTCACCTTTAAAGCGCTATATAAAATAAATACTAATAACATTAACTTATTGTTATTGTTATTGTTATTATTATTGTTATTATAAAAATATTCTACCTGAAGTAGAAGACAATAGGCATTCAAGAAAATGCAAATGCAAGAAAGGGAAATGCAGTTTGGGGATTCATACTATAGCACTGCACATTTATATATTAGATCCATGAAGTGTAGGTTATATTATATACTTTTAGTATATAGTAAAGTACATATATTAATATTAAGTAAATATACTAACATAGCAAACAATCTAACACTTTAGCTTTTTATAGTTTTTTAGTGTCCAAAAAATGTAAATTATTCATATGTTGCTTCTTTGTCAAGCTCTGTTTCCCTTATTATTATATTTATGTTATTTGTGTACAATATTCTGCACACAATATGCAAAATGCTGCCTGCTAGTTGTTTCCCCAGTGTTTAATTCTGTCTTCTAAATATCCTTTGTAGCTTCTACAATATTTGTTAATTCTCCTATTGTGATGTTATCCAGTTTACTAACCAGTTTACTAAAACTACTGTATAACAGAATTTAGATAATTAATGTAGGAAAGGCGGTGGTCCTAACACATATCTATGGTACTATGCCAATAATATCTGAGCATTCACTACATTGGTACAACAAACTTCTTTCAGAAAATAAAATACTGGGCCATAATGTACTGTATAGTTCTGCACACAGAATCTACTAAAGCACGTGGACAGCAAACTGGCAGATGAAAACAGTTTAGAAGAGATATTGACAATAATTTACTTGAATTGACTTTAAATGAACCTAAAACAATCTTTAGCATGAGCACTCTCGTATATAATAATCCCTTGACAGTTTTTCGTTTAGGAGGATTTCACAGCACTTAAGATGTGGCAGAGGACTCACTTCATATCCCAAGGAAGTACAACACTTGCTGGGTGTGTGATGGTATTGTTTACAACTACTGTAGTAGCACACTTAACTGATGGAGTGGATTAATGAAAAATCATTTCAACAGTTTGAGAAAGCTGGACTGTAGTAGGACACCATGCTCAGTGCCCTTGGTATTATATACTGTATAGTAGCATGTGGTTTTTGGTCTTCTGGCAATAGGTAGCCAGCAAACTCAAGGCACATGGATGGCACATCTATAGCAATGTCCTCCATTGTCACGCAGGGAAAGAGGTCTGGAAATTGCTGTAGAGGAAGAAGCTGGATGGTCTGCCAATATCACTTCTGGCAGGAACGTACAATTTCTCCAGACGTTTTTTCATTGAAACAGGTCCAGTCATGCTTATATTCTGAAATATCTGTCAAGATCAGATTTTATTGTGTTGGAGCTGCTAATAAAGATAATTGTATAATGAGATATTATTCTGTATAATTTGATCATGCTTACAGAATACTCCCCACTCACTGGTAGTGTTTCACTTCATTCTTCTCTATCCACCCATATCCTGACAGCTTTATCCAACACAGGGTCATGGGGGAGCCCTGTTCACTAGTACTCTCTTAGTTATAAGTATTATACTCTTAAATCCTATTAACATTTGAAGAAAGAATGACTACCCATATTTACGTTCAATTCATGTACATTATGTATTTTTAAGGTATGTACAGCAGAGCACAGTTTACATTACACTCAGACCTAGTAAAAGAATGTCTTAAAATGTATTAAAGGTTTATTCACATTTAGTGAGTGAAAATGAATTATTTTTTAAAGTGACATTACTCTAGAGTTCTTTGTCTTAATTTAAAGCTATTCAAACAAAGTTCTCGCCATAACAGTTACACTAGGATACCACCAAACATGAAGTAAATTTAGCTGTTCTGATAAATCCATCAAGTATTGGAAATAAGAAGTACAACAATAATCTAGTAATGACACTTTATGATTTATTTACATTTTAATCAGATAAGCCTAGCCTAAGAAAGAGAATCATCCTGTGCCCTTGATAAACCCACTTCACGTGTAAGTAATAATACAGCAGAAAACTGCACTTCTTAGAGAAATTGATTTTTAAGGGATAAATCTGAATGAACCGACAAACTTTACTTGAACTCTGACAACCTTTCCTTTACAGTTAATTAGTAATTAAACTCTGTATTTCACAGATTAGTTTAACTAAAACATTTTGGCAGTGTCTTATCTAAAATAGACCTATGAAATTAGAGATATACATACTGTATACATGTATATGGTTAGAGAAATTAGAAATTTTACAACTTTTGTCATTCATTCCCTTATCACATCGGCACACCTAATCTAGGCTGGAACGGGTCTTTTCACACTGGACCAAACTACACCATGAAACATGATGTTAAATTCATGGACGCTGCTCCGCTCAGGCACAGTGTGCATTTTGTTCCTGAGAATGGGACCCAAGATCATGCCTGCCTTGTTTTTTATATGTTGCAAATGAATACTGTATGTGCCAAATTTGAAAAGAGCAGAAGAAATAAACATTTAGAGCTTGTAAGAGACATATTGTATGCCACACGTGGTGGCTTGCAAGTATCCTAGAGCAAACAACAAGATGTAATGGCATGCACATCAACCCCAGCCCAGGCCTTGCACGAGACCAATGTGTCACATTTTACTTCCAGCTCAGTTCTACTCAACAAAATGGTCAAGCGGAAATGAGCCACACTGCGTTAAGTATGAGCAGAATGTAGAATGATGGATTTTGCCCTAAGGACAAGTGCAGTCACAATCAATGAAAGCAATGGGCTCCATCATGGAGGACTGATCAAATTCGGAAACCTGAGAAAACCAAGGAAACCCCTGGAAAACACCTTTTGTTGATGTCTGTGTACTATCAGATTTTGACGCTGGGATGCCAGTGAAGGCATAGACCACATTGCCGAAAGCTATCATTCTACAGCATAACACATACAGTAGCACTGATACAAACCAGTTTTTGTTCAATTTTACAGGCCCTTCTCAATGAAGTGTATTTTTTATTCATGAGATCCTCGTGTGTCAGGGCTTAATATATACAAATATTTCATTTGTAAGACCAGTGTCTTGCACAATCCTGAAATCTTACAAACTTTATTCCCATACCAATGGCAAACACAATTCTATTGACCTGTGTGACATGGGTTCTTGTTTTCTAGAGGGGTCTGCAGTTCAAAGGATAGCTATTGATTTAGGCAATTTGTACTCGCACTGCTCTTTGCACTACTATGGTGATACAGTGTGCTGCAAGAAAGCATTTAATATTTTTTCCATCCAAGTTAAGATTAATAAAGACAGAATGTATTTTGTGTATGTATTCTCACTATTTTATTTTCAGGTTACAAAAATCTTATCTCCTCCAGATCCCCTAGGTCTACACCACATCCTCTCTTCAAAACATGTTTCCTGGATTTTTGCTATTTGCTAAATTTGCATTCTAGAAAGTATAACCAAATGCAAGAATGCAATATATGTTTCATTCCCTGGGGAAAATGAATGATAATGTTCACTTAGCATTACTGCATTACGACAATAAAAAGTAATTAGATGGAGGCAAACACAGAGTGTGAAGGAACACACATCTTGGTTTTAATAAACACATTATTAACAAAATGCATTCTGTTTAGAAAGCAATTCCATCATTCAACATTCATCCATTCACTCTTATTCATTGCATGATATGCTAATGATAATTGACTTTTGTGTCAATTTGGACACTTTACCATTCAACGTTGATTTAGAATTTAAAACGGTACATTAGCAGTGCCATAATTCCAACAATATAACAAGTTAGAAAGAAATCTGCAGGCAGAACCTCTAAAGTTAAAACACTATTAACGGGACACAAGGCACTAACATTACCTATATTTTAGCACTCAGCACAAGACCAATTTTATCACACTATTAGCAACTGATAGCCTTTTTCTGAAACTACGAATGGTTCATAAATTCCAATGGCAGTCACATTACAAAGTAGCAAGACATCTAATCAACATTTCTTCAGTCCCTTTAAAACCCCTTCTGTAACTATAGAGATTTTATAGACACACTAGCTACTCACTAAGCAGATTTAAGTGGATCTTAATAACATTATTGTAGTCACTTGAGCTAATGCTCATTGTACCTAAAGAACAACCATCTGCTTCTCCGCTGTGATGCCCATAAAGTAATTTTGTCTGTCATCAATGGAAAAATACAGGGTACAGGATGGAAAAGATTAACAAGAAAAACAGTAAAGCGCTCAGTGCACATAGAGTATCTGTAAAGACAGTTACTGTACATACTGTATGAATGGAGTGGATCAGTGTTATCACTATCTTGCCAAGAAATAGCCTTTGTTTGATACATACAGTATCTCCATTAAAACTAGAAATACAAAAGAGACTGAGGAAGATGGAAAATAGATTTCTTTAGATTTTCAGGTGCATCTGGTCAGCAAGTACAGTACCTTCTAACTAATCTGAATATGATGTACAGTACTTCATTTATAAACACACCCTGCTGGATAATTGCCTAATTGTCTCATACATGTAGAAATGTTAATGTTTTGATGGAAGCCATCTGATTAAACAGCATAGTAAGTTCAGTTCATTTTGTTATAATTTACACAAAAGGACATCTTTATAACAGAGATCCCCAGCAGTCTTTAGGGACAAGTGCAATTGCTTGGCACACAAATCAAAATGCTACTATGAAGAAAACAAAGAGCAAAATAAAAGAGAAAGTATTTTAATTTATCCTGGTAAGCACATGCAGAGATAATCACAGGTTAGTAGAAACTATGCAGCTAAGAAGCCCCCCAGTGAACACATGTCCAGGGAAGCTTCGCTCGTACCTTGAGAAGCCGGACTGATGGGAGGAAAGCCGCGTGACAGAGCTTCCGAATGGTCCAGTTCAAAGGCCGGGGTGCATCCAGCTGATTCATGACCCCCCCCTTTTAAAATCCCACTTCCAGAAAGTGTGAGGGATCCTTGTTGGCAAAGAAAGTGAAGGCACCTCTGCCACACCACTCAGTTTCCCATGACTCCAATTTGCCATCCACAGCTCCTTCTCCACTGCAGGACAATCCAACTACAGCAATGGTATCAAAGTAAAGTGCCTCTGATCCACCTCAGGAAAGCTGCCTCCTCTCTCCAGAGCAGCTGTGCTCACGCATACCAAGCAAGCAGGCTCACGAGAAGCGAGCAGTCTGCGGCTGTACAGGGGAGGGCTGCGCTGTCTCTAAGACGAGAAGGGACAGCCTCCCTCTCTCACTGCAGAAAATGCCTGCGACTGGCAATGAAAAGGGAATCTTCTCACTTTGCGTGCTCACAGGTCAGCCTCTCAGGTGGCTGTGGGCTGCTCGCTCAGTGAGCGCAGCCAGCTGATTTCAGTCTTTTTATTCATCTGGTATTCACCCTGTGTCTGAAGCAGCTATTTTAAGGTGGGGAAAAAAACATGAAAGGAAAGCAGCATGGATCTGAGATGGATCTTTTTCTTCTTCAAAGCTTGCTACTTTAAATGTGTTTTGCAAACCATGGGGCTTCCCTAAGGAGTAGCACACACCGATTTATGGGGACTACCAGTGAGAACCATGAAGACATCAGGCGATATGTATTTTTACAGTAGCTTTTCAATATGTCCAAGGTCACGGTTGATCATGGAAAGTCCTCCTGACCCTATGATGCTTCTTCAAAATGTTACAAGATTTTTGTCTGTGAAATGTGTTGCCATTTTTTCATAGCATGGACCTTCTAAAATCAAATTATTTTTTCATGCTTCAGAATTTCTTGAATCAGAACAAGAATAGAATTTTTACCGTGTACATCAGGGGATTATGGCAGTACTTTCCAAAATTAAACTTGGCTTTCATCCATGCACATGATGCTCTGTCACAGGCTGTATATTTGGGATGTTATTTCTGTATTTCCAAATCACTTTAAGGCATCATTTGTTTTTTAATTGCTTTTGGAATTCATTTTGTTTAATCTTTGAAGCATATGCATTAGTAGTAAAACAGAATTTGTACCATACATCTCTGTGCCTTGTTAACATCTGATTCTCCAGATTTATGTTGCAGGATTTCTACATTAATTATTCATAGGACTGAGCATCTGTAAGAAAAATCACTATGAATAATACAAAATATCAACATTAAAGATGGTATTTTTGTTCCACTCAAAGAAAAAATAATTCTGATGGCATACTGTATGACAAAAAAAAATGCACAGAATTGTGCAGGTTGTCATCCAAAGAAAGATCCACAGCGGAAAACATTGTGTTTATTTTCTTCTCTTTTCAGTATGGAATAAACCTTTACTTGTTCCAAATTTTATGAATGCAAAATGTTTTTTATTAAAATTCTAGTACTGGTGTTAAAAGCAATACCTAAGGTAAAAACATACACATATCTAGAATGCCAACATAGGCATACACTTTCAACAATTGAAAAGTGGAATAGTGCACTACTGAAATTAAAAGAAAAAAACTTAATTTAAATCAGACACTGAAATATTTGACAATTAATGGCAATTTCCTCAATATGTTGCCAAGATAGTTGGAATGAATGAAAGAATGTTGACACCATCAAATTTGGATTTGAAAGCTCCAATATTGATATAGCCTTCAATAATTAAAAAACAAATCTTTCATGGTCAGGAAAGTATGCAACACATCGGGAGTATACTGTACACAACTGTAGTTATTTGTGATTTTTACACACCTAATCTGTGTTGCCTACACAAGAGCATCGTCTGAGTTAAATGTGTTAGAAACTCTAAATGTAACCCCAGGTTAAATACGTAAAACCTTTCTATCATTTTCATGTTTAACAGTGCAAAAGATTGATGAATGTAAATTTCACTGCACTGCCACACAGCATGAACATAGACAAGGGGAAGCAATGAGAATCTCCCAGGAAAACAAAGGGATAATTAGTTATATAATTATAGTTTAAAATCCTTGTCATTTATTAAATAATGTTATTATTACTATTACATGATGTAGTATGTGCATCATCTATATTTCACACCCACCAATGTAAGTCCCAGTCTGCCACACCTTAATTAACGAGGTTGGGGTGCTGGATATGTTGGGAAGCTTATTTGACTGACTGACCAACAAGGGAATGTTATTCAATTTAGCTGTGCAACCTGTCAATTTAGGTGGCAGTGTTCCATGCTCATTTTGGACCAATAATGAATGTAGTGAATGCACTATTATAAAGAAAGCACCATTTTGTATAAATGTATTCCAGATTTTTCCTAACTCAAACAAGACCCAGCTTGTCACAGTATAACTATCAACAGTCAATCAGATTTACTACTTCCTCCAGACTACCACAGCAGAGATAAAAACAATGCCTACACCTCCTCTGAACAGAAGAACAAGCTACAAATAACATGCCACTGGTCCAAACATGGTTTCATTTTCTAATAGATGATTCATCCATGACAATCTATCTCTGTTAACACTGAAAACTCACAGGAGCCCAGCATAAGGGTCACGGACAATCTGAGGATACCATAGCTACTGTAACTTAAACCCATCCAACCCATGCACATACTGTACTGCTACTGTGCTGCAGCCTGGCGAACCTCTGTCAAAAGTCAACTCATGCCATTGATATAGCTCATGCTTGAGCAGCTGATGTTTGGACCAAAGGGCGTCACCAGTGGGTGACTTAAAAACCAAATGCATTTATTTAGATTGCAAATTTGAAAATGTTGAAAAAGAGCTGTCATTCATTCAGTGGGTGTGATCTCTTTATAGTTCTATTGCACCACTAATATTATTAAATGTAACAAAATAACTAGTTAGAAGCCATCTATTTAGTTTGGTCTGAGGACTTCAGCCAGCTGATTCTTAGAAGAAGCCAAGGTACAGTTTCAGGTTACAGTCAACCACCTAAATAAAACTGGTTCTCAGTTCTAAATTCTCTTCCTCATAGTTTCCATTTGTGTCCTCTTGTTTGGGTTTCAATGTTGATTCAGAAGAAATCCACTGGGTTGTTACTGTTGTGATTCGAGGTCCACCCACTGTACGGGTGACTGAGAATGGGCAGGTTATTCCCCAATCTTACCTGGAGAATGTGGTTCCAGATAAGAACTACAGAGGGCGCTCCTACTCTGTCCTGTCTCTCTCTTTCTTTCTGGGGCTATATATTTCGTCCGTGGCCTGAGAGCGTAGGTTTCTATACGGCAATTCCAGAACTCTTTGCACTGCTGAGCCCAGGCTAACTCCCTGTTCCGCCGCTTCGCATAGGGTCTTTTTCCGCTCTCCTGTCATTCCACGGTTCGTCCCTTCCGACTTCAGTGAACCATCTCTTCTGAACGTGCTCTTAAACCCCTCAATGTATGAGATATTTCTGAGCCAGGAAACGTGCTGTATGTGGTTGCTCCTCTGTTAACTGAATTCAGAGCAATATCATTTTTTTTAAAGCGGTGACAATAATTTTACATTCCATTTTAAATGAGGTCTCACTAGTACGATGTGTAATTTTAACATAACGTCTCTTGTTTTGGAGAGGCACTTGCCCATTCATTAAGGAAACTGTATGGTCAGATTCTCACCATTGGATCAGATTCTTCCTGGGTATGACATCACTTCACGTATTATCTTTTACTTGTGGCTGATAAGGTCAATACAGGATCTACACACTCTCCGGCTGGTAACGTGTCAGCAGATATATGGACATGTACTGCCTGTTGTGATTATAATTAAATGTTCTCATGATGCTTTGTTGTTCTGACAACTTCTCACAACTCTCAAAGTGCTGAGCTCCTTCCAAGACAATCTCCCTCCATCTGGTTTGGCCATGAGCCTTATTCTGCAAAGATTGTTATTGATGTTGCATTCTAATATGTTTGCGTTTACTGTATCTTTGAAACAATTACTCTGTCCTTCTCTGGTGTGATTACTGGCGAAATATAACCTTCCTTGAGAACGTGGAGGCTGACATGACCAAACCAACAGAGCATACCATATGATCATAGCTTGTGGTGCGCACCTGGGAGAGCACCTTGAAGTTGATACACCTGTCGTCTCTCTTCATACTTAAATGTTGGTAATATGATTCCAGTAAATGTCTTTTGTGTTTTGTCCCCATTCCAAACAATAAAGTGGGAATGATGACTGTTTAGCAGATAATCAGTTTTGATGTCACTATCCTCAATTCCTTGTGTGGTCAAAGACTGCATTTGTAGATTTCAGCTGACAATTCTTCTTCAATATTAGCCAGATACTGCAGACAGCTGACAAAGTATTTGTCTGCCATTTGTTGTGAACAAGTTGATGGTGTTCAGGCATGAGCATTTGGAGTTTGCTGATGGAGAACCTACAGTAGGTCTTCTGACTGCTAAGGGTAACTCCCATCTTCTCATGTTCTACAGGAAGTTTGTTCGCAATTATCTGTATATCCATTTGCATCAATGCACATTCCTACAACACTGTCAGCACACTAGAGTTCAATGACTGAAGCTGGTTTTAGTTTTCAACCGGAGTTGCTGGCGATTAAAGCATTTACCTGTCTTTTAGTACATACTGTACATACCAGGCAGCATCTACAGTGCTGATGTTATTTAATATACAACAATGTAATTCCTCAGACTGAAGCATGTTGTCGATTTCTTTCTTGGAAAATGTGAGTGGAACATTAATTTAATGCATCGGCCATTTCCCCCGATTGAAGTGTATTCATCCTAACATGTAATTCCATAGAGATTAATGAACATAGCATTGGGATAAACACACTTCATCACAGGTGTTGCAAACAGTGAAGATTACATCTGCATTCAAGAAAAGTGAACATTCCAAATTTATTCTGGGAGTATCAAAATGCATCTGACAATGAAAAAAAAAGAAGATCCATCAAATAAAGAGAGAAAAGGAGCATAAATTCTCCCAAATGAAAAACAGCTCCAAAACAGCAAGTCATTTGCCTGCTGCTTTTTTATAGGTTTATGTCATGCTTGTTGGGATTCTCCAAATGTTAAATTGCATTTACAAAGTGTCCATGGTCTCTATATTGGTATTCAGATAAGCTATGGATACCCTCAGAAATAAAACATTCTACAACAAAACTGTCACTTAATTTACAGTGACGTTATTTTTTTATTATTTTATAATGAACAATATCAGATACTTCAACAGAGCATGTTACAGAAAATGAAAAGACCAAATCACTATCACTTCATACTTCACATTTCCCAATACTGCAAAATTGGGGTCAAAGGACATTATGATGGTTTTATGCCAAAATAAAATTGTTAAATTCTACAACATTCTGTCACCAATCTTATTATAGCATTTCAAAAAACATCTTTGTGGCTTTTCTCTTGCAGAAGCACATCACATAGCATCATCAGAATTAAGTTCTGATAATTTTCTAATTATTAGTTATCAGTATTATTTAAGGAAATGTGCAACAATCTGTCGGAAGAGGTTGCACTGGGGAGCTACAAAAACAAGTAGAAGTTTATTCTTTACCTAAATACAAAACAAACTAAGAATGTTTCAGATGCGAAGCCTTCTTCAGATGTGTAGAGATCGAGCGAAAATATGAGGTGAAGGGAAGGTGTGGGCTGAGGAAGATCAAAAAAAGAAAATAAAGATGGGTACAGATTACAGAATGCTGCCTTCTACACCACACTCACTTTGGAATTAATTGCCCAGATCTCCATCTGTTTATCCTCCATTTCACCTCCTCTGTCCTTCCTCACATGTTCTTTCTTTTTTCTTTCTTAAAATAACCCCGCTGCTCTGTTTTCTCACCTCTACACACCTGGAGGATCTGCATCCAGAACACAGGCATTTTTTTTCTTTTTACTTCTCACTCTGGAATGAACCACCAATTGTTTCCTAAATGGCAGTAGGATCACCGCTCCTGTCCACATACTGATGTATGGACTGCTGTGATCATAATCCAAGTCATGCAAAGCACCAACTGTTTCTTCTGCCTTCTAGCCTTCCCTAAGCAGTAAATTTAACATTCTTGTCAGTTATGGGTGTGTTTCTCTATGCTTGCCTGAGGAGCTTGAGGCTGTATTTTTCTGATGTTTCATACAAAACATTTACAACTTCCCTTGGTGCTACAATATTCTCGGTCAGCTTCTCAAAGGCTTGAAATGCAGCTGTAAAGCACATTAAATAGTAATGGTAAGCTGAAAACCATGCCACTGTAGATGCATTCTGTTTGTGTATTATATGGCTGCAATATAGAAATGTTACAGTACATTTAAGTCATTAGTGCAACATTTT
This sequence comes from Lepisosteus platostomus, assembly GCF_059453375.1. NCBI lineage: Eukaryota > Metazoa > Chordata > Actinopteri > Semionotiformes > Lepisosteidae > Lepisosteus > Lepisosteus platostomus. Next base: position 59,882,549 of record NC_142614.1, read on the forward strand.
ATAACAAGCAGCATTTATGTGATATTTAAAAGCATCAATAATGATAAAAACAGTTTCATAAACACCAGCAACTCCTCATTAAATTCCATGTTTGTATCTTAACTGAGCCAGATAATTTATTACACAAATACAGACTAGAACTAAATATATATATCCCATAAAATTAACAACAGAATGAACGGTAGCTGAAACACTGCTGCTTGTGACCTTACTACAATTCACAATGGTGAAAACAAAATGTTTTGATGCAGACATGAAGCACAAAGATGGATACCAGGATCAAAATCTCAGCAAAAATTAAAAATGAACAGAAGCCCAATGCAATAAAAAAAAAAATACAGGGAAGTAACTGCCTCTTGTTGTGATCTGCATGTGACTGTCATTAGTTTGTACCAGTTCGCTGGTGTGTAGTTTGATTACTCTGTGGTTATTTTTCTATTCTTATTTAACAGAATAATATACAGATTTATACCTCAATGGAACCTGGATTTTTTTGGTGCTATTGTGAAAATTTTATTGTGAAAGGATTATTGGAATTGTTCACACTCACACTCTCAGAAAGCTTAGCATATTTATACTGTATAAGATATTCTATCTTCTATACAATACTCGCAATGATGCTTAACTGAAAATTATGGCTTACTTTTTCAAAACATAACAGGGACAGACCACAAAAGCCTGCAGCATTTTTGCTTCTTTATAAATACACTGACTTCACGACTGCTAATGGTGACCTTCCACTTTCGCATCACAGTGGAGTGATAACACATGCTCACCTCAGGCTCCCCAGAGCTCCATTCAACTTACAGTACTGTTGCATCTCACCAAGCTCAGCCCCTCCTTTATCCACAGTAGCTGCACAGTAGATGGACCGCTGCTTATTGCCAGTAAAGGAAAACCCAACAATGATCCTTCAAAGACAGATTCATCACATTCATCAGTCTTCAAACAGGAGCCTGGACATGGTACAAAATCTGCATACAGTATGACTGCAGCTATTTCTCGCATCATCACTTTCTAGGCATCTGTCAGTGCTAACAATTCGCAAGGTTAGTGTTTATAGCACATCTCTAGTTTGACTAGTCACACAATGCAACTCCAGCAGAAAATAATTAGGACAAAACTAGATACTGGCTGCACTGTCATTAACTATTATATAATCTTAATTATCTTCAGGCTGTTAAAGTGCTGACTGAAAAGTAAGATTATTAAATGTAATTGTGCATGTTACTATAACACTGATTTTCCAGACATTCAGGCCTTATAATTAAGGTAATTAATTGATAATTAAGTGAATAACTTAAGCATTTCAAAATATGTCTTTGCTGAATTAATCGTGCATATTCACATGATGATTTTATCCGATCATCTTCTATGATTTATTCATTTTTATCAGTCGAGCAATCAGCATTACTTTGGCATATTGCTTGGCATAGTACAGTTCACAGTCTGCTTTCCTCTAAACAGATATCGGTTAAAACGCAACACGATGCTGCATTTCTCATATCATTCTGTCTGAACTGCCACCACTCTGTTAAAACCATGTCATCTAAGACAGGACGATGAAATTCATGTCATTTAAAGTCACAGAACACCAACATTTCATGCAAACCTAATTTATTGTTGCGTTTTAAATATTACATGTGTGTGACACACAAAAAGGACGGCCCATATAATGAAGGTTGAATAAAGCATACTGTAAGTTCATAAACTGTTGTAGAAAAAGGCGCTCAAATTCACAACGACCATTAATGTTTCAATAACTTTAAGCTGAGGTTGTTTGCTCCTTTGTTATTGCTTAATGTTAACCCTGCTAACAAAACACTGTATGGTAGATTTAATAAAATATAAAATTGTTCTTTAATTTTGTTTTGCATGAATGTCTTTAAGTTTGACTGTACTTGTAATGGATAGGAGATTGGTTGTAATGAAATTGTGTATGTCTACAGTGGGTTAAAACTGACTGTTTTTAGAAGTTTCCTGGAGTTTTAATATTAGTTCCAAGGTGAAATTAAGTTAGAACTTTCATTGGCGGACAAAAGTGACCAAATGGTGCAAAATCTCAAAAGTACGGTATAGTACATATATATATGATCAATAATCACAATAATTGCCCTGAATAATTTTAAGGTAAGAACATCACTAAGGTGTTTTAATAATACATCAGTTTCCTAGTAATACCGTAATCAATCTGATGCATATAAACAACAATTGTTCACCCATGCATTTTCGAAACTCCTTTATCCAATACAGGGCGGGGAAACCTATCCCAGCAAGCACAGATGCACGGCAGGATACACCCTGGACAACAGGATGCCCATACATCATAAGGTACACACTGACACACGTGCACTCACTCACATTAGGATCAATTTTCCCAGAAGCCAATTAACCTACCAGTATGTCTTCAGATTGCTGGAGGAAACTAACGCACCTGGAGAAAATCCGAGGGAACACGGGGAAAACATACTGTAAACATTTGTTCAATTCATGTCAGTTGGAGTCCCAATGTACATCTCTAAACACATACACACCCTAAGATTCAAATATAAGAAAATACGATAGGCTACAAATGAGAGGGGGCCATTTGACTCAAATGGACTGATAGTTCAGTGGTCAGTGAATTAGCTGTCCATTTAGAAGTTAACTGTATGAAGGATATCACTCAGTCATTTCTTTAAAGAAGGCCTCCGCAATATGGCCGAGTTCCACACAATATGGCTGAGTTCCACACCTCACAACACTTTGTGTAAAGAAGTGCTTCCTGTTCTCAGTTTAAATGCACTTTCACAGTTTACACATGTGTCTTCATGCTTTACTGTTGATTCTGAAGAAGACCGCCAAGTTGACTGAGTGGTTTAGAATTCTGAATACTTCAGTCAGGTCCCTTTCAGTCTTCTGTTCATGATTAAAACGTTTTGGCTCTTTCAGTCAGTGTAGGACATTTCTTTAAGCCTGGAAATGTTTAGTTTGTCTTCTTGGGACTGTTTCCAGAGCTGCAATATATTGGGGACCAAAATGCTAAATACTGTTATAAATAAACTGTGCATTGTTCAGTTTAACATGCCATAACATCTCTTTGAAATCTGTTTTCACTATTTACAGGATAACTAACCTTGCCTTTTTTATTGCTTCCCTATGTTGTTAAGAAACTAGCAAGGTTAGAAGATCTAAATATTTCTTTATTAAGTAGCCTATTTAAGCTCACCATTTATTATTTGGTATTTATAGGTTGTTGTGCTATCTGCATCCGTCTTTCATTAAACTCAGCTGGGAGCAAAGCCTCTGAAGTATTGCCCAGGCATCTGCAGTTTCTCGTGCGTGAAATCTCCGATTGGTTCTCAGGCGATGTAAAGCAAAGAAACACAAGGAATTGTTTAACTCTTCTGAAGGTGCTGACCCCCAAAAGATGAGTCATCCAGCAGCACCCAGGAGGCTCAGCAGAGGAGAAAGCCCAGCCAGGTGGCTCAGAGGAGCACGATGCTCTCAGAGTCCAGCTTGGCGTGTTAAGGGAAGCAAAAAGGTGATGTGAAACAAGTCTTTTTACTGAAAAGATGTCAGACACATATAATATGTTTTCCCCTTATTTATCATAAATGTACCATTGATGAACTGAACACTAAGAACTAGTGATTTCGGCTGAAGAGGGGAACCCCTTCCAAATCGTTTCTTGTTAAAAGAAACTGTTAAAATGCTGAAAACAAAACTCAGCACATGACTTTGAAAAGCCTCTTAGAGGTTTGGTACTACATTGAGTCCTGAGACAGGACTGCAGGAGTTTTCAGTGATGACAAGAAATGCTCCAGAAATATAACATAGCCATTTAAAAGGACTTTCCAGAAGCCCTACCTAGAGAGCCCTCTGACATGAACAGTAAGCGGTAAATGGTACAGTATAGTACAAACATTTAAAAGACAGACCAGCAAGGATCCGGTGGTGTAATCAAATGTGAAATCACTGCAGAATTCATGTGTGTTCACAGACCTTTGATCACAAACTGCAAAATAATCCTGCAGAAAAACAGGTGTATGTATGTATTCTTGTGCTCTGCCTATTAAAGATCCGTAAGTGTAAATGATAATTGAGTAATTACCATAACCTATAATAATAAGAAACATAAATAAAAACGAACGATAGTTATTTCACTTTTTTCTCCCAACATTCAGCTGATGTTCAGTCATCTTGGATGCCGACTGCTCTTGGGATAAATTGTAATAAAGAAACTTCTAATAAATATTAATATCACTGCACCGTACACTCATACTCTGTGACTCGTGAGAGCAAAAAACATACTACTTTTAATTCCCAAAGTGTTATTTGCTAATTAATTTAAGAAACCATGCCTCAGGATTGATGATTTCGTAGCTTTGTGAGATTAGAGATTGTTTTGCATTATTTATTTATGCATTTAAAATGTATGTTCATAAACACATACTGTACCTTAGATAAAACAGGCACATTTAGTTCTTCAGAGTACTGAAGAACCAAGACTTGTAACCAATGACTATGAACTTTTAATGTACTTGTGATTTCTGTTTCATGCATCTAGATAGGAAAATAATGCAAGGTAATGGCTTGATTTTGATTGTTTTAGTGGTAAGGTCAGAGGTTTATATATGTGCATATTATTTTACTTTATGCAGGAAAAACTCATACTCTGACATAAAAGTATACTAAATGGATCCTGTCTAAATAGTTAACAATTCAAAACCAAAACCATATTCATGATATAAACCAGTAAAAGCAATAAAAATAAGCAGTAGTTTACTGTTCCAGTCAATCCTTTTTTAATTTACTGCAACAATACTCTGGTCTGTTCTGGTGTGGTATAGTCAGAAAGGGATAAGACAAAGGAGGTTTTGGATGGTATCTCTACTGGGTATATTGCTTGAATTCAGTATATGATTGTTTCAAATGTTACATCAAGAAGGATTTGTTGAATCCATAACTGACAGATGATAATGAAATATTGTTATTTGTTGTTATACTCTTATTATTTCAAAATATATACACATGGTATAGTAATAAAAAGGTGGCCTTACCCTGGCAGAACATTTATTTCTCAATCCCGGGCAAACAAAAGTATTTGAAATCTGGCATTAAAATGTAATTAAAGATAGTGTTAACAGCAATCTCCATTTACACTAGGATTTCCTTCAACATCAAAATCTTTTCCTTTTAGCACAATGAACAAGACTTAAAAGAAAATTTGTGATTTCAGCTTTGTGCTGAGATTCTTATTTCTTTGGTCAAAGGCTAATTTACCAGAAGTATTTCTCACAGTAGGTCATAATTTCTGCTATTGTAGATGTTAAACACTCTGCATTGAATTATATCCATTCACATTATATTCCATTGTTTTGGGGCTTGTGTTGCATTTACAATCTGAGAACAAACCATCCAGTCATTACAAGTAACAGAAATAAAAGAATGGTTTAAGTCTATCAACAGCACTAGCTCATATTAGCTGCCAATAGACTGAGAGGCACAAAAAGCAGAAATTATAAACCCATGGCATAATTGATTGTAACAGATACTGTTAAATCTTGAAAAAAGGTTTATCATTACTCTCAAGGGAATAAGAAAACATAAGTAGGCATAGGGGAGCCCTTAGTGATAAGTTATAATTCTAAATGTCACAGTCATGGCTAAGTAAGATTCCTGAAATGAAATATTAATAATAGAATATTAATTTGGGAAAATAGCAGAAATACAAATCAGTAAAAAATACATCGATGCAAAGTGTTGTTGACCCATCATAAACATAAAATTGTAAATAGAAATAATGCGAAAAGCAAAAAAATGTTTATTTTTTCCAGTACATCTTCTTAGTATGTGAAATAATCATAAAACCATTGAAGGCATCATTACAATATAAAGATCATCCAAATGAAAAGAAAATACTCACTCCATAATGTACTCCATAAATGTAAATATACTGTACATATATTTTAAAATAAATTATGTTTATGTTTGTGTTTCATAAATTATATTTCATGATACACATATTATGCATTGGGGTATGCTTTGGAAAGTAACAATAAGTGGAGTAGGAAGGTGTATCTGAAACTTCCATGTAAAAACCACAGATATGGTTCATGAAATGATGCAGTTAGCATCAGGTTGTTAATTATAAGGTTGGAACTAAGTTTGTGTGTACAAACATAATCTATTGAGCAACAAGCCTAAACAATGAACTGAAAATCTGAATCTACTGACATGAAACACTTAATACAAAGAAATCCAGTATGAAATGAGCCCCTCATGTACAGTATACAAACAACCAGAGCAGTTTAATTAAACCTATTAAGAATAACTTTGCTTGCTCAAAAGTGTGGCATACTGTACCTGATTTTAAGTGCAAAGCTTTTTAGTTATTAAAATACAGACACATTACTCATATAATCCAATTGTTTTGTCCGATGGTTTTTGATATTGTTCTCTTTATGAAAGAAAGAAGAAGGATTTTCTTCTTTGTGCAGAGTTTATTGAGTTCTGCTTGTAGCAAACTCAGCAGAGCTGAACACATAATTCCCTCTCTGAAAGCAGAAGGAAATTGCTTACTTAAAGGTTTCCCACATCAGTCAAGAAGATTTTTTTTTCTGGCTATGAAAAATGAATAATTATGATTGTTTTTGTAAGGGTTTGTTGTTATCTTCATTGCTTGGCAATATTGCTAGATGTCAGTAAAATAACAAGACTGCATGTATTCAATGTACAGTAATTGTATGGCCATAACCAGGTTTTGATTTTGTAAAAGTTAAGACTGTGTTTTGCATTTTATTGTTAACTATATTCTGAAATAGTAAAGAATGTGAGGACCTGGACATAAACATACACAATAAGTGATACTAACAAGTTATTTTAATTACAAACAGCAATCTACTGACATTTCTATCGGAAGGAATAATACCTAAACTAAAGATCCTTCAAAACCTTTGAATTTCATAACATGGTGACGTTTATCAGCTGAAACAAATGTCTTGCTCACTTGTAGACAAACAAAAGCCCCTGTAGACATAAACCTGGAATACTCAGTCTTTGATGTATCAATAGAAATCAGATAACAAGGATTTGATCACATATACATAATATTATATTTCTTTCAAGAACTGTCTGGTTCAAATCCTTGGATCAACTGGGAAACCAAAAGGGCTAGATAGGCAGAAAGCCGTCAGTGCATTAGTCCCATCATGATGGTATCGTCAACAGATTTCATCTGTAACATTAACAACTTGCAAACACCTTTTCACTCACTTTGCAAGATGCCTTCTGAAATAATAGCTGGTGTACTGGGATTTTGAAGTTATGTCCCGTTATTCCCAAACTGTATTTTAGTTTCAGGAAGAAAACTGTGCTCCTAACCTCATGCATAACCAAGGTGCCAACTGCTGTTGTTGTAAATTAATTTGCAACCATAACTTATAAAATAGCGGTAATATACAGTATAGCTGTAATAAAACAAACTCTTCACATACAGGTTGCATTACTGAAGGTATTAGATGAAGAATAAAACATGACTGTACTGTCTAAAATGTAAGTTGTTTTAACTTCTGTATGCTGTCTATCTGAGCTCAGGCCACACTGCGCAATTCAAATCCTTCACATGTATACAGGAGTGTAATTTGAGTGAAGAACCATGGCTTTGAGGAAGGAGATAAAATATTACTAATAATTCTTCACAAGAGGGGGAAGCTGCCAGGCAACTCAAGAGTTCAGGCTGCAGTCAACAAACACAAAATGGCAACTCTGGTAAAGAGTGAGGAGATGAGGGAAAATTACAGTACTTCCTCTCTGGCACTCAAACCGATTTCAGATTCACAGCATCACTCCATTTCAGATAACACCTGTGCAGAGCAGATATCACACAGAGAGTATTTCAAAAACCTGTTCAGGAAGATTGTGGAAATGCCCACAAAATTTATATTTATTCACTGTATTTGTCATTGTAGCTTTTATTCATGACATATTTTTACATCCTTTACAGGCCTGAGTATTGACAAGTTCAAGTAAAGCTGTGCATTTCCAATTATGAAGCAATATCCACATTTATTGTGGTATCACTTACTGTACATATACATGTAATACAATAGAGACTGCAGAGAATATAAGCTGTATGTTATGTTTCAGAAAGATACTCTGTACCCTTGTTAAAGACAACTGAAAAAAATAGTATGCTATGATAAAAAAGTGTGTAATGGATATAAATGATTCTCTTCCTTCTAATACTCAAAAGAAGCACTTAAGGTATTATCTTTTTTATGGCTGTTGAGATGCCCTGTGAGCTAAGCCTTTGTATTATTTCTCTGTGCAATTACCTGGGGTGTTTCAGTATGAAATACCTGTTTTGATACTATAGATCATATCATAGGGGTTTTGACTCTCATAAAACAGTAAGTCACAGTTATTTACCCATCACCTGTTTCCTCTTACAGACCTTGCCCTGGGCAAGCCTACTGAAAACCTAGAAAGGGAATGAAACCTAGAAATTCCACTGAAAGGCCATTTCAGTGGTGCGTAGTGGAGTAAGAAAATGGATGCACTCTGTGTCTAACTATAGCAGTATGAAATAAGATTTGCAATTCACGATTAAAGTATCTCCAGTAAAAAAAACAAAACAAGATAACGCAAAAAAAATGAATACCCTTTTAAGACTGAAAATATTTTCAGAAGAACAGAAACTGTACGTGAAATAGAACAAGGACATGACTGAAACGATGAATAGGGATTTACAGTAACTCATCGCAGCTGTTGTTGTAGTTTTCAGGAGTTAGTGGGATGAAACTGTGTGGGAGATGCGTAGCAATGCTTTTCTTTTTTCTGTCTTTTTTAAACTAATATGCAACCTTGACATTAGCTCAAGATCTGCAAGTCTCATATTGCATCTCAATGCCTCCCACACATCTGTGGCAATTTCATAGTCAGCATTTGTGCACACATCACCTTTACATATAAATCTCTTTTCCACTTAATGATGCATTTTGACAGTTTCTGACCCACCATTTAAACTTAACTTCAAAGAGCCCTGGTATGCTACATAAACAAGGTTTAAGCATAAAAAACATTGGGATTTCGGGAAAAAGCACCAGTGAAGAAATGTGTTCATTCCTTTCAACACTAGATGGTGCTACTCCAGTACAATCTAATTGTTTCAATTAAGAGAGATTGGAATGGCGATGAAAAAAATCCCATTCCTTTTGCCTAAACCCATAATTCAGTAGCACTCATACCATGCCTACAGACTATACAAATATATTAGTTTCATATTTCTGAAACTACATGACAATATTTTTCCTTTCCCAGGACTGTGAACAGTAAGTTATCATTGTAGATTTAAATTAATATAAATTGGTCGATTTCTTTCTCTGCAATAGGGTAGTAGAATTCAGATAAAGTTTTAATTAATTGCTAAGATTGCAGGTCAGTCAGGTATTTATTTAAAAAGGACTGCCATATTTGTTTTTAGTTGAATAATGAGGCCTCCTTCTGACAGTATTAAATATTATGCACAGGCAGTATCTTACTTAATTTATTCTTTTCAACAGCAGTGGGAGGACAAGGAAGTAATAAGAAAAATTATACTGTTGTTCAGAAAGGAACTATTACTTATTACGCCCTGTACAGAAGATTTCCACTGGAAACTGCAACAGAAATCAATCAGCTCTAGAGACTTGGAAGATTACTGATTTGAGGACTCATAAATGTTTGTGAAATCTGATATAAAAATTGAAATTTTCCAGTGAAAAATAACTATAAAGGCTGATGGTGTGCTCATTAATGAATGAAAAGCCTTGCAATATTAGTACTCCCAGTGACAGATGTTTAATCTAATGACGGCTTCTTTTTTCCTTATTATATGTTTTATAGTCATTAAAAAGATAACAACCCTAATAGGTATACTATTTACTTAATTATTTTATAGCAAATTGATTTAAAAAAAACACAGGAATCCCATTTTTCCCAATGAACAAAAAAAGAATTAGCAACTAATCTAAGGCTTAAGGTTTTGTATACCAAATGTAAACTGCACAAACACAAGCAGGCTGACTTTTTAATATGTTATTTTTATAAACTTTTTACAACCAGAATGTTAACACAATTCTGTAAAGACAGTCACAATAAACACCTACTATAACCATGATAACAGCAAATTCACTACTCAAAAGGCATTAGATATACATTTTATTCACTGAATTAAATTCAGGTTTCACAATATGTATTTGCAAATTATAGTGTTAAAGTTGGGTAGTTTGCAATCTTCATTTATGCTATTTTAAAACATTTTTTGGTCTGGTTTCATTATAATTACATAACATAAATCAAGTACAGCAGCAGATCAAATCCAATTGTCATTACATAAGCAACTTTCTTCTGTCCTTCAATTAATACAAAGAGCTCATTATACTGAATCCCTACATTATTATCTTGAAGAGTGAAATGTGTGAACCTATTCCTGTTATTTATTTAAACAGAATCAACTTCACTGCTTAAAACTTAATTCACTGAATTAGGAGATTCTAATAGTGGTGTTATTGAAAATCCATACCAGCAGTATTACAAAGAACTATAGAACATGTCTGAATCATTCAGAACGTATTAAATGTAAGTTTTATTCAGTACATTAGCTCATTTTGACTAATAATTTTCTATAATTTCAATTTATGCAGTATTCAATGGTATTGTTTGTCTGTCTTGATTTATCTTTACTTAGATACAGTAAGCATTGAGATGCTCAAATTTGAGTGATATAATTAAAGGAGTACCACAAGGATTTGTATTAGGACCACTGCATCATTTATATTAATCTACAGTAGATTCAGGTGTACTTTATAAACTTGTTAACTTGGAAGGCCTGTACCAAAAGAGGAGAAGACAGAAAACAGTATGTACTGCATTTAGGTGAAGTCAAAGGATTATCTGCAGGTAGCATTAAACATGTTGAATACAAACTACGAAATGCTGTGTTGAAGAAGCTATTTAAAGCTACTTAGTAAGGAACAAATATTGTATGTCCTGCTTATTTAGAGAACAATGTAATTGTGCCACGTTCTACAGAAAGGTCCCAGACTCCTGGTCAGGACTGGGGTTTCTACTTGCTATAAAACTCATCTTGTTGTTACTAACGGCTAATGTTGTTGATAGTTGGTGCCCTTCCGTTGGGCTCTTCTTGATGTGACAACATTCTAGATGAACAATGTACTGTCTTAAAACTGCTTATGTAACAGGAGCTTTTTTTCAATTTCGAGAATGCGACAGTCATGCCATGGATGCCCTACTTGAGCCAAAATGAACTTGATGAGATGAGCCATCTGGGACTCAAAGACCAGTGAACAGGCACGTGCTGCTTGTCTAGGCTGTATAGAAAATAGGACAAAATCCCCCACAAGACAACATCTGAGACCTGGTGCAAAATTGCTTACAGAGTACCCACCCATAAAAAGGCTGACAAAACAGTAATAATAACAATAATTACAAACTAATAAGTCTTACTTCTGTTACGTATATGTTTACAGAAACAATTTTTAAAAATATTATTCTAGTTAGAGCTCAAGTACAGGGTCATCTTTAAGATGATCTAGCATAATGTTGTAACAATACAATCGTAGGCGTATCAATAATATTGGAAACAATAATAAGACTTAAACTTGAGAATTATCTGAAAATAAATAAAATTCTAGAGCATAATCAACATGGATTTAGAAAAGATAGGTCTTGCTTTCACTTGTTCTTAGCATACCATATCATATGTCTGTTGTTCTCATTTACTGTATACTTACAGGGTTTCAGAAAGCTTTTGGTAAAGAGTCTCATAAAATATTAATGATCAAACTGTAGGCAACACATTTTCAAGATAATGTATGAGTTTGTATTTAGAACTCAATGGAACGGTCAGGCTCTCACTCCCATGTCGCTACGGCAACCAGCCACGTCTCCACTCTGGCTAAATCATCTACCGCTGCCATCAGAACATGATATGGGTGCTTATCTGTATCACCTGCTTGTCATTAACAATACAGTCCTTGTTAACGTATTTCAGGCCTGCCTCAGCCCCAGTCCTGTGCTGTCACCGGGTTTCCCGATTGCCCTTGGTTGCTCTTTTAGCCTCTAGCTTGCTTCTTAGCTTTGCTTTATTGTGCACAGACCTTCGCTTGTGCTTACAACCGTGTTCCCAGATTCCGCTCAGCTCGTTTGCGCCCCGTGTCTTCTTGACTTCAGACCCTGCCTGTGATTTCGACTGCGTCTCCTGAGTCCCACCCTGCCTCTGCTCTCAGTGCGGTGCACTCAGCTTCGCTTTCGCTGCGTGCTGACTTCCCAGAGCCCAGCGAGTGGACGCACTCCCCTGTTCTGCGACTGCTGCTCTCTTCAGGTCAGTGCAGCGTCATTACAGGTCATGAACAGAAAACACAGTACAGATCATAAATTAGAACATCAAAGAGGTCTTTATTAGAATCCCTGCTCTTCCTAATTAATTTTAATTAGGAGCAATTGAGACTCTGGTATAGTTTGCAAACTGGTCGAACATACACAGTGCCAAACTAGCAGGACTAGATAATGCTGCAGAACATGCAAACTAAATTCCAAAATATTTATAAAAATCAAGACTGGGCAAACCTAGATATGTAATGTAGACAAGTGCAGAGTGTCACATACAGATTGGAAAAAAACAAAACTTTAAATCTTAAATGCTGCGCTTGAATAAGCTACTTAACAAACAGACTTACTTCCTCTACCCCTCTTAGGTTCCAGACCGTGTGAGGAAGGGATAAAGAATGTGATGTTTTAGAGTTAAAAGCAAATAATTTAAATCAAGAGTTGTTGTGTTAAAATTATACAGTAAGATCTTCATTCGAGTAAGGCATACAATTGTGGTCGCCACATAGAAAAAGAGAAAACTATGAGAGGATGGGGATATACAAATCCACACAGGCATGGACAAAATCAACAAAGTCTGCTATGAGAACTTACTTGTTCTTATCTAATTTGGTCTAGAAGAAAAAGCATCAGATCAATAGGGCTGCTGTACAACACCCAGGGGAGCACTACATTTCACTGATGGATGAAAATGCTTTAGCACATTATGTACACTATAGTGCTTTGTGAGGGAAAAAGCATTATCAGTGAAATTGATTTTTTGGAAAAGCTATGGATTTTCCCCCCAAAAAATAAAAAATCAGAAGAACTGGTTTTACTCAACCTTTTTACTTTTTCAGGTTTTGTTTCAATTTTGAGCACACAAGAGGATTTTAACATTATTATACTATATGGTTACTTCTGTTGGCCATTGAACCACTACCTCTGTTGCACCAAGTACAGTCCTGACATCAGTACACAATACTGGGAATATGTTCTTCCCTAATAGTTCTCTAACTCGTATGTTGTTCTTGAGCTGTCAGATTTACCCTCTAGCTGAGGCTCTGTATAACTCAAATACAGAACAGTTTTAACAGAAAGCAAGCAATATCTGCTTTTGTTTAAATACTGTACTGTACTGTATGCTCATTCTTTAGGTTTGGAAGTGCTTCACCCACATTTGTGGGTGAAGACATACTGTAACTGACAGTTTATTCTTGTGATATTATTACTTGTCTTATTAATATAAAAGGAGGTATTTTGATTATTTTTCAGCAAAATAAGACAGCTACAAAAGAAAATATCTTTGTCCGTTGCATAAAATCTGTAGAATTGATGGAAAAATAAAACTGAGTTGACAATCAGTTTTTTTGTCTTAAGACAGATGTACAACTTAGAAAGTATTGATTACACATTAAAGGAGAGATTGGAAAATTAAACTAACCCCTAGTTATCTTTGAAAAATGCATTTACAGTGTACTGAACTGCAATGTTTTAAATGCAATGCCATGTTTGTATACCAGCCTCCATGATGTGGCACTCCCAGACCTCTCTCCAGAATAAAAAAAAAACTCTAACGTTCCCATCACATTTTCATTTTCAGAAAATAGGTTTGGATATAAAAGATTGTAGTGCTTTAAATATGGTTTACTGAAAATGTATTTTAAGCATGTGAAATGTAAAATATTTCATAAATAATTTAAGGCATATTTTAAAATTAACTTTGAAATATCACTAACACCCAGGGAAAAAACCTCAGTACTGGAGTGCCATATTCAGAAGTACATGTACTGTAAATCCAGCTGCTGCATTCTGTACATTCTGCAATTCAGTCAGTATTAACTGAAATCAAGCAATCAACATCCATTTAATTAAAAATGCATTACTTCTTTAGTGCTGGATTAGCTTTACCTACATGGACTATAACTGGCATACTCTTACAATTTGTCACTCTTGATGCTGCCTTATGTTCACAGTCTTAATCAGAACCATCCAGGGAAGGTCAGACGTCTATTGAAAAAAGTACGTTATTAGTGGGTGGTTTCATTACTGATATTCACAAACAAATTCAGATCTAGAAAGCAAATTTTTTGAGGGCTGAAAGTGAATCAGATTGGTATCTAGTTGATCTCTAAAACTCATTATTTTAGCCTATCTCAGTCTTAATGACTCACAATTAAATTGCTCCATTTCTTAGAATAATTATTTAAACTTTACCTGTAAGAACTGCTGGATACCAAACATCCTATTTCTTAACTACTGAGAGTTTAAATATTTGAAAAATTAAGATAGATATTATAGATATTAAATAAAATTAAGATATTCTTCATACAGTACCTTTTTAAAAGTTATTTCACATCTATATTACGAGTGAGACAGAAAATCTGGCTTATTTATTTCATTATGTTTTTCAAAGTCTGTGAGTTCTCACAGACAGTAAAGCAAAATGTGCATTGCAGACATAAAATTAAATGGAAATGTTTTGTTATTAATATTTTTGTTTTTTTCCTCAACACAGACTGCAATGTAAGTGCTAAAAACTTGATAAACAAGACCTTGTCTTATTTCTAAAACAATTCAAACACTTTTATCTTGTCAAAGCCACTAGAGGTCCTCAGTTCAACAAAAATATTTCATATTGTTACACATTGCAAACCAGCAAGAACAACTAAAAATATGCTCATGAACTGCATTGCCATATACAATTGATGATCCAGTCATCAATAGAAATGTTTGTAATTAATTGTTACTGTACACAGTAAGAAATCTGCATGACGAGAAGTTTTTTCTTAATTTTTCTTTTAGGACAGTGTTTCAGACATACTGTTCAAAATCAATCTTATTACTTTAGGTTTAAAGCCATGAAAAGCAACAACAACAAGCCCTATGCTGTTAAAGCTGCATTTCTCTTGGGAATAAATCTACTGATAAGAAGGAATTTATCAATCAATTTAGAGTGCATTACTTCAAATGTGTGCTTGATATTGAACAAACTATTTGTACCACATACAGTAAATAAATGTCATTCAAGTATATACAGTACAAACTCCAGATGGTAGGTTTAGAAGTAAAAAAAAATGGACAGTTCAAATCTTATTTTTCTTCATCCTAATTCCAGGAAAAGTATTCTGAGAGCCCTGGACATAAAACCATCTTCTCTTGAAAAACAAAATGAAAAGGGAAAAATATCCTTCCATTTCTAAATGATTTTTTACCTATACTAGATTAAAAGGATGTTAATACAGTGTCATTAACCTGGCAGGTAATAACCCTTACAAATGCTTAATTTGCATGATTAACAAAAGCATCAGTTGCAGCTGCTCAAAACAAAGGTATTATTTAAAATAACCATGTCATATTTAATTAGGAATAGGAAGACAAAGTATGTATTTTGTCCCAAATGTATTTATTAAATATTAGGCTATTAGAGACAGAGCAACACTTCACGTTGCACATTCTTTTAATATACTAAATTACTTCCACTCACAGTGACACAGTGACAAGACTAAATAAAAAACAATTTCCATGTTACTTAGAACCTGTTTGATAGGCACTGTAAATATAGAAAAGGCTCTAAACAGGCATATGTTTGTTGGAAGATAAGTTTTTTTTTGTTCTACTGTTTTAACAAAGCAACAATCCTAAAATTATGCAATCTTTTTAGTTTTGAATGTTTGTGCTTTCTACAGTATATATTGCACATTGATTCAGAAGTACAGTTTAACTTTAACAGTTTTTTTTGTAAACTATACTGGTTAGTTCTGCATATGAAATATGAAATGACTGTCACAGTTACAGAGTTGGAAGATTAAAACATTTTATAAGCAAACCTGAGTTTTGAGATTTCACTCAAAGTGAAAGTAAGATATAGTTCATACCCAGTAAGACAGTCACACTCTACTTAAGGAATTGCAAAGTCCATTTATGAATGTTTTATACTATGATAAATAATATATAAATAATATAAATTATGAAAACACTATTAAAGTATTAATAGGATTTTAGCAACCAAACCCTAAATCTAAAGCACAAACCACATGTAGTATTGATTATAGCTGTGTGTTTTATTTTTTAGATGGTTATAACATCCTTAATAACATTTGAGTAGATTGCTTATGGACAGTTGCAAGTTAAACCTATACTACACGTTCAAAAAAGAAACTCACAGGTCTGAAACTGAAACTGCCATTTCTATTTGAATCTGAGCACATTGTAGTCTAAAAACAACTAAACTGAATATACAGTAGGTCAGATGATAACACACAAATGCTGAAAAA
The DNA here is from genome assembly GCF_059453375.1 of Lepisosteus platostomus. Classification (NCBI taxonomy): domain Eukaryota; kingdom Metazoa; phylum Chordata; class Actinopteri; order Semionotiformes; family Lepisosteidae; genus Lepisosteus; species Lepisosteus platostomus. Next base: position 59,899,177 of record NC_142614.1, read on the forward strand.
TATAGTTCAGCTAATTCCAATTCCAGGTATAGACTTCAGAAACACACTGACATACATGTACTGCTGCAAGCACAATGTAGAAATGGCATTTGATGGACTTGAAACAAACATGGGATTTATTTTTATGAAGATCAATATATCTGGAAAACAATTCTGTTACGGGAGCCGATTCTGACTCCCGTGGAGTGCGTTATTTTCCGGTAGAATCCGTAAAAGACAACAGAGGAAGGTACAATGGGGTTAGGATGGGTTGACAAGACAGGGGGCGGTGACTGTACTGAGCAGGTGCACGAGGAATGCGGAAGCAACCAAGTCCAAGAAGTCCAAAAAGGGAAATCAGTCTGTAATCCAAGGGCCGGGAGATCCATCCAAGACAAACAGTTAAAAACGGGAACCAGGTTGAAACCAGCACAGGAACAGGAACTAAAAACAAAGGGACCAGGTGCTCTGAATCCTGGACCCAGCCTTCGGGCTACCCAGAAAATAGGCAAGCCTTGTGACATCCATCTTCCAGTACTGAGCCTGGAACTACAGAGACGCTAAGCTTTTAACCAAAAACCAAACGAGATGCACCAGGAAATAATAGAAACTAATCATAACCGAAAGCAGTAGGAGCGCCCTCTAGAGGAGTGATGTGGAACGTAACAAATTCTCTATAAAATGTTACATGGTTGCTTTTTTTGTCTCTCATTAATGGACTAATTCACATACAGCATTATGAGGAACATCCTTATGAAGTGTAATACTGATGGCAAAACAATTTCTCCTATTCTCTACTTAACAATAAGGCACGAGAGGCCTTGCTATATCATGAATATAGTCACAGTTAAAAGGCATAGTTCGGCCCAGCGCTTTGTCATTACAAATTGGGTTTCCAATAACGCCATAGCGAACTCTCGCTATAACTATAACCGACATAATCTCCCTTGTTTTTAACCGAGCGTTTGATAATTTCCAAGAATGAAAATCATTTAAACTCTGCAACACTATCATTCAACGAGAGCACAAAAAAAATCACAAGGATCCTCAACAGCACAACAAAGACAGCAGAAGAAGATACATGTATCAAATACCTGAGAATCCAAGCTTTCTTATCTACGCTAAGAAGTAGTCTTTGAAAACCTATGCGATTGATTTGATTAACCGTTATTTATCGGCCAGCGCATTGGTATTTCTTTATCACACAGTAAAAAGTCCAAATTCCTTCCGGGATGTGCGTATATCAGAGAATATAGCACGGCTTCGAAAGCATGTCAGCCAATCAGATTTCAGGACCAGAACTAACCATTTTATAATATTGTAACGCTTCGGGGTTCTGGCGGGCGCCCTTGCCGTTGCCGCTTACGAACCCGGCCCGGCGGCATCACTCAACAGGGACCCAGCCTGGTGAGCTAAAGAGAGATCTCCCCACAGCCCAGCGACTGTGGTCCTGCTATTACAGGGAAGGGCGGTGACGTCACCGCTCTGGTAAGCCAGCTCTTACACAGTGCCTGTCGGCCATATGCATTACATTCTCCCCCGCTTAACTCGCTGTCCTCGGCGAAGGGCTATCCCACCCCTAAAGAGAGTCTCTCTTTAGCTCACCAGGCTGGGTCCCTGTTGAGTGATGCCGCCGGGCCGGGTTCGCATCCCCGACGGTGCAGGGCCGACCGTAAGTGGCAAAATATTAATATTAATTTTAATATAGTATTTTGAATAATAGTTCAAAATATTAAGACAATTTTTCACTATTACCTCAGCATTGCCCAATACAACAAATGATTGAAATTAAATAGTTCAAGTAGAGGATAACTTGGGGATAACTCACTACTGTTTTTAAAAAATACATTAAGAATTGAAGTGTATTGCAACATCTGAACTCCTTTTAAACAAGAAATCTAAGCTTCTCCAAAGTAGTGAGTATTTTTGCTGCAGCCAAACTTGTTTCATATTTCAATGTGAAACATTAAATGAACTAGTAAAATTATAACATATTGAATCACAGTGACCAGAAACAAAAGCTTTCTTAAAATCAATCAAGCTAACTAGCATTGGCTGTTCCCAAATGATTGGCTTATCTATGATTTGGTGTTGTGTGAAGATCTGTTCGCAGCATGATCGACCAGGTCAAAATCCTGCCTGCGCTTGTCGGGGTCCTTGTCCAGGGCAGACTTAAGACGATTAAGCACACAACAAACATCGAACAAGCTGATACCTAAGAACACAGGCGGGGTGCAGTTCAATACCGACCCTGAGAGTACAAATGGGGATAGATTCAAAATCGACACAGGAGTGAGACAAGGATGTGTGTGGGCACCACAGATATTTGTGCTAGTTATTAATTGAGTGATGAGATACAAAATAAAACAAATCTAGGACTGAAGTGCGTCAGAAGTGAGCAACCATCTGACCTTGATTTTGCCAACTACAGTATGTTGCACTGCTGGAAGTAAAAAGTAAGAAATGGAACAACTAACAACTCGTCTAAAAGGTGATAATGCATCAATACTGAGAAAATAAATTCTGAAAGAGTTACATTCACAGATGGCTAAAAAATACTTCTTATAACATGGATAGAGAAGGTGACAAAAGCAAAAGTAGTAGACATGACAGGCCAAGAAAAGACAGAGATGTTGCTTGATCATGTACAACTCCGAATTACAGATTCTAATAATAAGAGTGAATGTACCTTATGATATTACATTCCATAGAAAAGAGCCCAGCAATTACGAAGAAAATAGCAAAATATATTAGAAGGCAAAATTAAAGAAAAAAATATTTCAGTGATTGAGGCACATTGTTAAAAAGACAGGAAAGCCTGCTGAGCCATGAAATAAAAATCTAAGGATAAAAGACCAAGTATAAAACAGCTAGGAACCACATAAAAAATAGCATGACATGATAAGAGGCAGAGAAATGGAGACTCTTTGTTGCCTGAAGTGCAATGCTGCAAGGGATGGACTAGATAAAATAAAGATGAAGGTGAAATATTGGCAGCTGGTCACAGGATTTCTAAAATATCAGTTATGTAGCTGTAAACTTTGGACCTGCCATAAGCTGTAACATTAAAACCAAAATGACATTATGTTTTCATACAGAACTTTACTTTGTACAGTACACAATACAGTGTGGTGAAAAAATACACCTCCCTAAGGTTTTATTGATGTACATATTTTGGCCTATTTGACCTTCACACAGTCCTTAACAAGTCCTAATGGTAGATAAAACCAATCTCATTTGACAAATAATACAAATTCTGTTTAGCCATTATTTAAGAATCAGCTAGCGTTCAAAATCTTGGTATGAAAAATTAAGTGCACACTTAGTTATTCCATCTCAATTAAATGTAGCATCAGGTGAGCCAAAACATGATTAGATGATCATCAGGAGGTGATTCCACCTGTATACAGTATATCAGAAACTTTTGAGTTTGGTCTTAAGCTCTCAGGTTTCTCGTAACACATCATGGCTAAATAAAAAAAAGAAATTTATGACAGTTTAAAACAAAAAAGATTTTTTCTGCTTATACGTCCAGAAAGTGGATCATGCAACAAAACAACGATCCAAAACGCACAAGCGAATTCTATCTACTATAAGGGCTTGGTGAGAACTACTGTAGGTGAAGGTCCATTTTATAACTTTTAATTCAGGGTCACTGGGGAGCCAGAGCCTGTACTGGCAAGCAATGGGCAAAAGGAAGGGTACACCCTGCATGGGACCCCAGTCCATCACAGGGCAGACACACACACACACTCTCACACCTAGAGTCAATTTTTCCAGAAGCCCATTAACATGCCAGTATGTTTCTGGACTGCAAGAGGAAACCAGGACACCTGGAGGAAACCCAGGCAAACATGGAGAAAATATACTAACGCCACACAGATAGTTCCCCAGGTCTAGAACTAAACATAAGACCCCAGGGCTGCTACGCACCAATGCTAACCACTGCACCATCTTGCTGTCCATGTCTAAAATTCTAAAACGATAAAATCTTTAAGGAGGTCTACTTAATTTTTCACCACACTGTAAATATAATACAAATACATGATTTACAAAACTGACTTATTTTAATGAAACATTCTATATGCTGTTCATTATTACTGTTTTTTTTTCAAAAGCAGCAAAGCTAGTTAACTTCTGCAGAACACGCCTGCCTCCACCCACACTGTCATATCTGTCAAATCTTCTCCCTACATTTCTACTTTAAATTAGGTGTCTTTCAACTGAATTAATTCTCTGAACCTACACATGATAGCAAAGGACACAATTTTAAAGTCTTTGCAAAGCTGACAATTTTAGTAGGTAAAAATATAATATTTTATATTAACATACAGTAAAATTGATATAAGAGATGAGTAATTAAACCCATGTTGAGCTTTATTTTTCTTCTGTAAATAATTCTGTAATAGCAAAGTGAACAATAATTGTTTTTTAGCACATATCTTTTAATTGCCAGGTACTATTTAATCTTTAAAAGGTCTTAGATAAAATGAAGATATGCACTGTATTTCAAACAAAATTAGTAATTCAAACAAATAAAGTGGCTGGTCTGTATGGCCCCCTGTCATTTGCAAATGTTCCCATGAATCATTAAGACAAAACAGTGAACTGGAAATCCTACCTTTAAAATCATAGTGCTACATCTACTTCTAATGCTAAATCTACAGCATTATATACCAAAATATGTCAAATCTAACTATTCCATTTCAAATCAATTGATATTATACAAAATGTCAACAGGATAATTGAACTTGACATATACTTGCAAGGAAAATTATCTAACCTATACAGGAGATGCTGATTTGAAATATTTAAGATTATGAATCATTAAGAAGCTCTCCAAAAAAGAAATTCTATTCTAATTGTCATTCTGTGCTGAGAAACACTCCAGCAACGTTTAGTGAAGTTGCAGAGATGTTGCATAATCATTTACATCTCTGTATTACACATATATAGTAAATAATTACACTGTACAATTTAATTTTACATTCTATAAAAAAAGTTCAGAAACAAATAAGAAAGAAAACATCACACTATATTAGAACCTATTACTACAATAATTCACTAACTATTTGGGAACAATGCAATTTTTTATCTTCATAAAAACCGAATTATCCTGTTTGCTCAATTTAATTGAATATGTAGAAGACTATAATGGCATATGTGATCATTTACATTAATACTCTCTTTTTCTAATAATTCATCTAGACTTTATTCTCCATTTTGGTATCCTGTTTCTAGAAAATTGGTTGTATTCTTTTGGATTTATCCATTTGCAGTAAACTAACCAAAACAAACACTACCAAGTATCTTGTGTCATATTTCAAATAGTACAGTACCTAGAATGCAAAAAAGCAGGGGTGTTCAGAACATTCTACATGAACTTTCCTAACTACTTAAGATCTCGAATCTAAGAAGCATTAAAACATCTAAGCTTATACCACATTTCAGTGACACTTTTTTCCTTTTCTGAAAAAGGTGTCCTGCATGTAAGAAGATCAGTTCTCAGGGCAAATACTGATGGCACTGCTGCAGTAAGATTCACTAATCACATATCTCCTATCCCAAAGGAGTTTGGTGTGAATGCCAAGGCGGGTTTGGAAAGCTTTAGCTGAAATTAGTCTCATGCTGCTCTCTCATCTGTCTGTCATGATCTACCCTTTGAAACCCTCCATCTGGTAAACGAAATCAAGTGACAGAAATGGGAATAAGAATTTTTCCCCATTCCTTCTGTAATTAATAGGTCTGTGGGAAAACCACATTCAGCGTGATTCATCAGACCACTGGAGGTGTTAGAGGTCTTCTCTCCAGAAAGAAAGTTTGTACATGCAAAGCAAACATGCCAAGCATGAGGAGTAACTTAAATGGAAGTCATGTGGTCATCCTTGCAAAAACTTTGAAAGAAATTTCCTTTCCAATAAGTATATGCATTCATTTCCAACACAATACTGGACAACAGTCTTGTCTGCTGTAGTATATTTTTCTTACCTTTAAAGTGTCAGTTAAATGAATCATGTTTGTTTTCGTTTACTTTTTTTGTGCTGGAAGCAAGTTATATGAACTGCAAATTGAATAATTTAATGTATAGTAGTTTATATTTTTACAATTTCCAATGGATTTTCAAAGACAAAACATCACAAATCATTAGCTTTATTATACATATAACTGCAAACTGGAATACACCCTAAGGCTTTTCTTGAAATTCCCACTTGTTTGTGAACGAATGACTGACAGGTAAAGATAACTCAGCAACAGTGCACATTTGCTTAATAGTGCAGCAGCTGTTTCATACTTCGCTGCCTAATACCTTTAATCTGCCACAGAAACAAAGCATATGGCGTGCCCTCTTGGGTACTTATAACAAATGCAATTAGTACTGGGTCTTATTTGTAAAGCTCCGGCTTTACGTGTGGATCAAACTCCGGAACCCTAAACCTTACCAGCTTTCTTTCCCCACTTACATTTGAAATGATGTGAGCTCATTTTAATTAGTGCATTACACCACTGGCCTACGTAATAATTCTTGAATACTGATACCAATTTTCTTTTAATTTCTCCTAATTCTGAACACTTTGCAATTCCGTGACACTTATGTAACAATGTTGGAAAGGCGAATGGGTCACCAGCAGCAATTCTATGGCTCTTGGGTTTCTTCCCTGTTCTCCTTTTTGATGATGGGCATGAGGTCAGTCTGACCCTGCAGAGGTTGACGTTAGTATGAGCATCACCTTCACCACATCTATTGCATTTGTAGTCACCAGTGCACAATGCTCTATGAGTGCTGGTACGAACTCAAAATTTACAGTACATCCTTCTGTTCTCAGCTCATCTAATGGGTGTAGTGCGCCAGTCCATGCTCAAAGGGTGTGTGATATCATCTTCCCCAGTATCCTACATAAAGTACTTTTCTCAGCAAATCATTTAAGAGCAGTGCAGTACAAAAACAAAACCTATCTGCCAAAAAACAATCCAATATTTATAACAAGATAATGGGCTCCTAAACTGGCTGTGCTTTTCTGTGAAAACATCCATTCATAATGTTTACTCTTGCTGCAGAAGGAAATAAAATATTTAAATGTACTGAAAGGTATCTTTGATAAGTGTACATTACACCAGAATAATGCCAAGGATTAAAACCTTTAATGGAAAAGTTTCATATGCCAGTGTGACCTTTCAGCAGCAATGGAAGATAAAACAGTTCTTAATGTGATTCTCATTAATGAGGAAAGAAAAAAAAATATTGGTTTGTATTCACGAAAAGTAGGATCCTGTTGGGTTTGCATTACACTTCCACCTACAGGTGTTCTATAAATATTGACATGTAAAAGCATTTACAGTATGTTCTCCCAACCCCCAAAACAGAACATTTTATTTTGAAAACTAATACTTAAGAAATATATCAAATATAATTTAATTAGAATGGGTAATGTCAATGTGAATGCATTTCATTTTAATTGAGATACAACTAAGTCAGCCAAATAAAATTCATTTGAACAGCATAAGGAGTCATTACTGAAGCCTATGAGCTCCACAGAGAAAAAAATAATTTAATGGCGACAGTTTTTACCGATTGTTTTCCGTTTTCATACCCACCTAATTTGGAGTCACAAATCTGTAAACAGTGTACAGCTAAGGCCCACACAACACTCATGGTCCGAGGCTAATTGTGCACTATTGCTCAGAGAATTTTGATCACATGACAAGTTCCTGGCTTGAGCAGGCCAAGACTGTACCGTAGGGCCAGAGAACACAATCCTAGTCCTGGAAGCCCACACATCTGCTGCTTTCTGTTCCAGCCAAGCTCCCAGTCACTCAATTGTTAAATAAATTATACATTTAGAAATACATTTCAAAACCTGTAGTCAAAAGAAACCGAAAACATTCCAATCAAGCTGCTGTTTACTTTGATTAGGTAATAAAGATCAGCTGAAATGAAAACCAGCACATACAGTATGTGGCCCTCCAAGACCAGGATTGGGAATGCAAGCCCCAACTGGCATCGGAGCCTGTGTGTGTTGAGCCACTCACCACTTCCAACCTCTGCAGATGGATAAAAAAAATGTTCACTCTGAGTGTGCCATGTGGTGTCTGTTCAGCATTACTGATCATCAATTGATCAATTCGTAAGAGGTGTGTAGTCAGCAACAGTAGCAAGTACGTTGGTGAGGCTGTGTAAAGTTCTGTATGCTGAGACAGTACCTGTGAAGTAGGGTAGACTCAATGCAAGAAACATGTGAAATCAAAGAGGAACTTTTCTAAAGCTCGTATTTACTGTTAGTTCTAAACAGGATTATAGCACAAATTAGGGTTTTCTTTAAGGCTGGAATTTGTTAACACATGCTGAATATTTTGAGGAAATTAGTCATGGTGCCAATAATGCCCCCCTGAGCTAGACTTGGAGCTAAGTTTAATTTATTTATATTTCTGAAAACCTCTGGGCTCCTGATGGCTACACTTTTTTTTAAAATAACATTAAGTTTTTTAAATCAACTATTTCCTTCAGTATTCAAGACTGTCATTTCTAATAAGAAACATAATTCTACTTCATGAATATGATAATTTGGGGGAAATCATTCCATTAATATGTAAATGTGTGACAAATCAAGTTGATTAATTAGTAATTGGCATTGAATATGGGCCACTCTGAATATACTGAAAGGAATAGAAGCCACAGTCCTGGTCTGAACACAGCATTTTACGTCTGCATCTGTCTAGATGTAAACTGTATACAAACCTGTTCTTAAGTAACAGCACTCCAAAATAATGCCTTTTGTGTCACCTAAAATAGTTTAACAATATAAAGGTATTAATGAATACTACAATAACCACAACATATTCACCACCTGTTTAACAGTTGGGAACAGGCAGTGTGGGTTGAAGGCTGGGAAAAAGAGTATAAGACAACTCATCAAACCAAATTACCTTCTTCCACTGCTCAGTATCCCACGTTTTTGAGTCCATTACACCAGCTTACTGTATGCATTGCTGCGCATTGATCTTGATTTCAAATAGTTTCCAAATGGCAGCCCTACCATAAATATCAGCTTTATGAAGCTTATGACATGTTTTTGTTGAGGCTGGGTGTGGATTCAGGTCTGTGGTAATCTTTCAGGCCCTTTTGTGATTTTTAGCGACAATCCTGTTAAGTGTCCATCTATCCCTGTTCCATGAACTTCGACTTGGGATCAGTGTTCCCCTTTCCTGTTGCCGTTTTCCCTCATATGGTATATGCCTTCATGTTTTTTTTCTTTAGAACCTAACATATTGAAGTGTGCGCACTCTATTTAAACCTACTACTGTATGTTCTTCAATAGCAAATATTGCTTTCATATTGTTTCTAAGAACTTAGCTAACACTAAAACCTGGTCATTCGTGTCTCTCGATACCCATTCCACATACTGCAGTTGGAGATCATGGTTTTTTATTGCTCATCAAAAAAATTCCGTGCTGGTGAAAGAGTTAATCTGGTCAATAGAAAACATAATTGGTGGTGTTGGAAGGGTGTCCCCATTACCTGTAAAGCGCTTTGAGTGGATTGTCCAGAAAGTGTAAGCAATTATTATTATTATTATTATTATTATTATTATTATTATTATTATTATTATTATTATTATTATTATTATTACTATAATAGGGAAACCATAATTTTCACGACAACACAGCAAAACATCAATTGTATCCACCTACAAAATGAATCATGTTTCAAAACCTTGATTGCTTCAGAGAATGAAAAGAAATCCCCAGGTAAAACATAATAGCTCTGGTGTTCCATATATTTTTCCAACATTTTTCCAAATGTATATTTATAAAAATTGTTTTATTATATGTTATTGCGGAAATTTACTTCTCCCTTTATTAAAGTGTTAAAAACGTTCTGTAAATGTTTAAATGGTTTTGGATAGGTATATCTATCCAATCTATCCAGTACTCACAACTGGCAACCCATTGAAGCTAAGCAGGTGTGAGCCTGGTCAGTACCTGGATGGGAGACCTCCTGGGAAAAACTAAGGTTGCTGCTGGAAGAGGTGTTAGTGGGGCCAGCAGGGGGCGCTCACCCTGTGGTCCATGTGGGTCCTAATGCCCCAGTATAGTGATGGGGACACTATACTGTAAACAGGCGCCATCCTTCGGATGAGATGTAAAACCGAGGTCCTGACTCTCTGTGGTCATTAAAAATCCCAGGGCGCTTCTCGAAAAGAGTAGGGGTGTAACCCCGGTGTCCTGGCCAAATTTCCAATTGGCCCTTACCAATCATGGCCTCCTAATACTCCCCCTCTATGAATTGGCTACATTACTCTGCTCTCCTCCCCACTGATAGCTGATGTGTGGTGAGCGTTCTGGCGCACTATGGCTGCCGTCGCATCATCCAGGTGGATGCTACACATTGGTGGTGGTGAAGGGGAGTCCCCATTACCTGTAAAGCGCTTTGAGTGGAGTGTCCAGAAAAGCGCTATATAAGTGTAAGCAATTATTATTATTATTATTATTATCTACCTGAATATCTAATGCAACTAATAGAACAGTCCTTCCTTATCAAAAATACAGCTGCTCTCTATTTATTGCCCAGTTTGGATATTCTTTTACACTGGGATCCTATATAGAATAATTTTTTTTCAGAAATCATTAGTGTATATTGTACAGTGTATTGTTGTGTTTGCACAGTGCAGTGCGAAACTGGGAAGGAGTCTGATTTCTTTGGTGGAGGAAATGGGAAAAAAAGGAATAAGGGATCAAAATCATTGTAGGCTGGCCAACTCCAACTTTTCTCACATTAAAACACAGTAAAACACTAATTTTGACAAAAGAGCAATGTCCATGCTAACTCTGAACATTCAAAGACTGAGTTTTGTCAGTAAAGGAGTACAGTTGACTTATACAATACAGACAAATGTAATTAGGCTCACGTATTTGAAACAACTAAGAAAACCCACAAGAAGTCCATCTGGCCCTTAAAAGAAGAAGCTGCTTATTCCTGGTAAAGGTCAAGTCAGCCAGAAGCCTTTTCTGGAATCATAGCACACAAGAGGGACTACAATCTGGACAGGATACCAGTCAAAAACAGGGCACATATTATAGAGGGTTCATTTAGCTGATTAAGGTGGAATGAAACAATCACACCTGTTTAAAACACATGCGAACATGAGTCAAATGTGCTAAATAGGTCAAATGTGCCTCTTCTTGTTTGTAATTGTTCTTATGATCTTACTAACTAATTTGTAAAATTCATAAAAATGTCACTTGGCAATTCTGGGGACTGAAAAATCCAACCTTTTATGCAGAAATTATTTTGTAGACTTACAGTATATGGGTTGTCACCCTGCTGGAATACAATATCCCATCCATTAAGTGCAAAAACATGACAGCACTTTTTGGTAAACTAGGTTAAATATTTTTCTGGCAGCATGTCCCTCCAATTTCAATGAAATCACCACTATTTGCAACCATTTGCTGATTTAAAAAAAAAAATCTTATTTTTTTTATCACCTGATGATTTTTCATAAACGGATTTCATATAAAATACATTTCTACAGTAGTATTACTAATAAAATTTGCTGTCAATACAAATTGAGTTATATACCATTTATATGTACTGTACAATACAATACAAGATTATGAAATTCATTGTTATGTACAGTACTTACATATTATGTGTTAATAATGTGTTTAAAATGTTGAATCTCTATTTTAAATCACACAATTAGAAATAATAAAAATCTCTTTCTTTGTAGTTTTCAGTTTTTTAATACAGTCATTTTTTGTCTGTGACAATAGACGATAAATTGAAAACTGAAAGTATGTTTTTTCTTGACATCATAATATCAGTGATTTTCTATTTATATGAATAGAAAATGCCAGTGCACTGACTCAGCAATTACGTTGGGGGTAATGGGAACTCTGGCATCAAAAGCTCTTTAATACCAAACAGTAATATGCCTTTTGGCATTTAAGAAGCAAAGCTGAGTGAAAAAATAGTTACAGTAACCTTTTAAGCCTGTGATGATGACTTCAGCACATACAGTAAATGAATGTTCTTAAGATTTTCAGATTTATACTGTAGGATAAATTTGACTGCAAGTTTCTAAACAATTTATCTAAATTTTGTAGTTTTTGTAACCATGGTCAATTTAGTTCATGAAGAATAAAGGTGAAAGCAACCACAGAACTTTTAAAACATTTTTTAATTTAAAAGGGGCATCTTGCTCAAAGTCCAACTTTAAACACTTTTACAGAGCCTTACTCGCCTTAATTCTTACTAAGAATTACAAGAAATGTATGTTATATTTTTAAAGCACCCGTTTTTATTCAAACTGTAAGGAAGAAACAATGAAAATGAACACAGTTATAGGTGAAGGAGGATAAATGGCAGAAAAAAAATATTTTTCTGCACAGGTGATAGAAAAAGAGAAACATTGAAAGCATAATTATCCAGCTTCCTACATCAGTATTTGATAGAAACATCTACTGTATGGTAGCAATTATCATTCTGGATCTTTCTGGGTCAGTTACTACCAGCTCTGCACTGTGGGATATAATGTTGCTCGTTTTTCCTTGTAAAGTTCCTCCATTCTAACAAGTTTGGTGGGGATTGTTCATGGACAGCATTCAAGACCTTCTTGTATTGGTTTCAAGTCAGGACACCGACAGGACCACTCAAGGACATCCCACTTCTTCTCTCTCCTCCAGTGGGGCTTTAGAATTGAAAAACAGACACATTTCTTGATATAAGGTCAATTGTCACCCTGTTCTAGATTCTTGGATATCCTCTAGGATTTATCTGTAGGTTGGACTCATCTCAGGCCTCACTCCCCTCCAGATGCTTCTCGATGCTCAGTCCTTGCTGGTGAGAAGCATCTCCATTACATAAGAAATGGTGCTAACGTTGTGCTCAACAGCTGCGACTGTTGTGTTGACTGTAGCTTGTGCCAAACGTACAGTAATTTTGCATTAAAAAAAACCTTTCATCTCTGACACAACTGACCATATCTACTGTCCCAATACTTTTGTAAGGCAGTATGCAAAACTTCAAAACTTATTTTTGGTAAATAAAACGATTTATGTTTTATTTTTGGGTGATTCCATGCATACAGTACAGTTTGATCATATTAGAACAAAAACATATTTCAACATACAAAAACATTATTTTAAGAGACCATAAGTATTTTGACATTCAGAGTGTAAAAACGGTTGGTGATATATCCCTTTGAGGCAATAACTGCACAAAGTGTGAAATCCACTGAGCTTGCCAAATTCTGTGTAATTATCTGAGATACTCTGCTGTCGCTACTTTGAGTTCCTTCTTGTTTGTGGGGTTTTCGGGTTTCGGTTTCAATTTCATTTAACCTGGAGACAGATTTAACAGAAAAAAAAAGATTTTTATACTTTTTTATCTTGATAAACTCATTGGTTACACTGGCCATATGGTTTGAGTCATTGCTCTGCTGTGTCATAAAGCATTACTCTGTAATTATAGACGCATTTTATTTTAAATAAGAAGGCTGCGTCTATAAATTTCAGAATTTATTTTTATTATTATTATAATCATTAGTTACATCATCAATAAAGACTTGTGGTCTAGTTCCAGAGGCAGCCACCCATGACATTACCATCACTACCCACCACAGAGGAGGGGGTGTTCTCTGAAGCATCTGTACTTTCTTTTGTTCTCTGTGCTTTAGCCTTTACCTTGCAAAAATAATCAGACATATCAGTCCCACACAACTAGAAAATGATACATACTGATACATACTGTCCATTTTTTTATTTAATTTGATTCAAAACCTGGATATTCAAACTGAATACTTCTAAGAGTAGAAGATAAGTCATACAGTAGGTGATGTCAGCAAAAACTAACAAAAAAAAATAAATGTTGATTTCAGAAGTATTCAGACCAATGGACTCAATATTTGGTGGAAGCAACTTTGGCAGCAAATTAAGTCTTTTTGGTAAAGTCTCGGCCCCAACTAGCTCTGTCTGTAGAGCATGAGACTAAGGGTAGCAGGTTCGTGTCCCATGCCGGCCGACAGGCCCTCCATGTTGGAGGTTGGGCACACAGCTAACAACCCTGTCCTGTAAAAAACGAATGTTATAGTAACAGCAACAGGATGTTGCTGCCTCTACCTGCTGGAAGGTATAACGGGCAAGCTTCCATCCATACGTATGTAACAATCACCTTAGCTCTTTCACACTGGCACACATTTACAGTATGCTTTAAATTAAAAACTAAACATTTTTACTGACTTACATACTTCTTAAAATATTTGATATTTGATATTTGATTTGCACATTATTGCTATAGACAAGAAGGTTTAATCTGAGAAGGAACACTAAACCGCTGGTACTGCTGACGCACGAGCTAGTTGATTGTAATATTCTGTCTAAAACCTAGAGGGGAGCTTAAACTGCAGCAAAAAATGTCAAATGTGAAGTCTCCTGAGATATTTCAGAAAATCACTCTGCAAAAACTAAGAGGTTTTAAACCCAAAGTCAAAAGCTAGGGAAATGCCACCCTAATTCACATATATTGTTCTTTTTTTTTATCAAATCAAAAACCTAATCACTGATCACTAAGTGCGTGATTTTTCTATGTGTTTAGTCCTTCTGATTCTCTAATGATCTTGTCATTGCATTTGATTAATTGCTTTACAATTAAAAGGAGTCAAAACAATACTATCCCATTAGAACAGGTGCTCTTAGCAGAAAACAGATTGAATAAGAGGTGTAATTAAGGTGGAATATCTGAATAATAAAGTCATTAATCTCAACTACGGATTTCCGCTGTGCAGTCACCCTAAGCTGGTGAGACAAAATAATGTTTCTGTTATTTACAAAATGGCACTGAAGGTACAGAAAAGAAATAACTAGACATGAAATGAGCAACAGTTAGGAGATAACAGTGCACTAATGAATGTTAAGTGGTACCTCTGTTTGTTTTCTGGAAGTGAAGTAACTGTAAAAAGTCCAGTCAGAATACATTGAACCAGGCACTGAATAATTTGCACAAAACTAAGTTCAAAATGACAGTGCCTATTGCAGACTATAAATGTATTTAAATTAAATTATACCAATTGTGATGGCAACAAAAACCCATATAGAAATGACCAACAAAAAAACTGAAACCTGTAGAAATACATCTTGGATATTAGAAAGCTGTCTGAATAACTTACACAACTCACAGAAAAGAATCAAGAATTAAAACCCTGTAATACTAGGACAGACTGGGGACTCTTGGTCATAGTGAACCAATAGCAAAGTACTTGTTAAAACCAGCATTTAACTGGATAAAAGATCTAAGCTGCACTCCAGATGGATGTTACACCGCAAAAAACCAGGGACTGAGACGGACGGGTTTTGCAGACGTCTGCTCTTTATTCTGCGTGTCTCAGAACTGCCAGAGAATGGCAAAAACGTGCCAAGGCACCTCAGTACCTGTGGAAGATCCCCCTCTTAGATAGAGTGGCAAGGGGTCTCCACATGAGCCCTAACTGTATCTTCCATCGATAGCAGTGGCAATAACCTCTCTCAGTCGACTCTAGTTGGTGAGGTGCGCACATTAACTGTCTTATTTACAGTTAAAACAAATGAGGCTGCTACCAGTTTCATCCCGTTAAGTCCTCTCTGACTTGTAGTGTTCAACAAAACCATTAGCTCTTTGAAAACTCACTGTGTTACTACACCATGAGTGACAAGACGACTTCTGACTGTCCTACAGTAGGAACTGCTTTTATAGGGAGCTAAAGTCACCACGTTTCCAGCAGTTGCCTTGCTACAGTGCCGTAACACAGTAACCCCAAAACATACCGTAGCAGAAAAGCGTTCGTACACACAAACGGACACTGTGTGCCATATACCAGTGGAGAACTTGAAAACCTAAATCACTCAGGAGCAGTAGAATTGACTTTAGAGAACAAATTGTCAAAGCTTTCCCACCAAGCTCAAGTGTACTTACTGTATATGCTAGGATGAAGTCAATTAGTCGGTTCTCAATAGTCCCACGAAACTGGAAACATTATGTATGAACCTCTAACAATGAGCAAGAACTGTAGCTGTAGATGGAGACATTTTACATTATAATGGAGAGTAGTGGTGAACCCCACAAAAACACCAACTGCTCTGCACATTCAGTTACGTCATTCAGATCAACCAAGTCTGAGTACACCTTTGAGGTCAGACTTTACTCTTTGTTTATAGAAATACTGTATTAGGTGTGAAAACAGTCTAATTCTGATGTGAGCTGTCAATCTGAGTTCAGGCCACAAGACAATGAAAAATCAATAGATAGATAGATAGATAGATAGATAGATAGATAGATAGATAGATAGATAGATAGATAGATAGATAGATAGATAGATAGATAGATACTTTATTGATCCCGTGAGGGTAATTGCAGTGCAACAGCAGCTTAACACACACAACACAGCCACAGTGTAACGAATTATATAATAATAGTACAATACAGAGTTACTCACAGTCCGGACACACAAGAGCAAACTAGAACAGAACAGTACACAGAAAAATCGTATCACACATATGAATATAAATATAGATGTAACCATAGATATAAATATAAATGTATTGCGCAGGTCCCTGGCATATATTGCCCAAAAGTGGTTGTAAACGGGAAAAAGAAAAAGAAAAAGAAAGAGAACAGATGTAGCAGTAGATGTGTATATGCGT
The DNA here is from genome assembly GCF_059453375.1 of Lepisosteus platostomus. Classification (NCBI taxonomy): domain Eukaryota; kingdom Metazoa; phylum Chordata; class Actinopteri; order Semionotiformes; family Lepisosteidae; genus Lepisosteus; species Lepisosteus platostomus. The sequence continues at coordinate 59,915,830 of NC_142614.1, forward strand.
TTAGTCCAGAAACAGGTCACTGTCGATGTTGCCTCTGCCAAGACGCAAGGTGGATGCGTTGTACAGTCTTATGGCAGACGGCAAGAATGACCTCCTGTAGCGCTCCCTGTCGCACCGTGGATGAATCAGTCTATTGCTGAATAGACTGATACCAGGGGCCATAAAGAGTCCAAAACACAAAGCAACAAAATAATGAAACAAAAGACACAATGCAGGAGCACAAAATGGTAAAAAATGAAAAATACATTAAAAATAGCTATTGGAAAGACCAAACCTTTTAATAATGGCTTCATTAAGTACTTGAGCATAAGTACTTGAGCATAAAGACTTGCAGAGTAGCTTCTCTGTTGAACTTGACACCAAGAATGCTTAAGTGTTTAGAGCGCTCCCCCTGTATTATGAATTTGGGACAACCCCTCACCCTAAAAGGGAACCAAAACTAAAATTGAAATATTTGAATACAAAATACATTTACAGAATAGCTACTGTATATCAAACAAAGATACAGTATATACACATTTGTTGTGTTTAATGTTTTTGGTCATTTTAATACTTTAATACTGCCTCTCCTGCCAGTAGGTGCATTTTAGAATAGGGAGATAGACTCCCGTTTATTTTGTGGCATCCGAGTTAGTGAGAGAGAGAGATTTAACAACTGCAGGTTGTATTGCATTTAGTTTAGAAAGCAGCTTATCTCTTCTGTGGCTTATGTAGGCATTATTTAAGAGCCTAGTACTCGGCAGCAGCCTGGGGATTTCTGGGTGGACTCTGAAATGCCTTGTCCGTAACCTTGTAAATAGAGTAACTTGTGTGTTATATGTTTATTTTGTGTGTAGTGTTGTGAGTGTCACTGTCATTGTTAATAAATATCTATTTAACCAAGTGTGTTTGGATTATTACTCTTTTTACTAAAGCTCTGCCAGAGAACAGAGAATTCATGTGCCTGTAACTATACCAACCACTCGGGTATATTCTGGCAAAATCCTTACAAATTGAGACTTATGATCTTTTACTTTATTATTGACTAATCCGCTCAGTCAGTTAGTGACGATTTTCTCTATTTTCATAACCCCCCATTTGTAACAACAGCATAGTGGGTAAGTCTCTGGTCTCATAACTGGTGGATTGTGGGTTTAAGTGCTGACATTGCTGTTGCACTCTGACTTAATTGTTCCAGCTCACCCAGCTGTATAAGTGGGAACCAGTATTGGAGGGTAATCCCTGATATTGGGAGGGTGACGGACACTTGATTTCTCATCTACTTAACATTAAAAAACAGGACTCACTCCTGCCCAATGAGCAGATGTGGCTTGGATATGGAAAATACTGTACCTATGAAGATAATACAATATATAGCTCCCCTGTTTCCTGCAGAATGGATTTAACTGAACAGAACGTAAAATATGTACAGTATGGTATACCATTACCAAGATTACGGATTAAAAGGTACATTATTAAAAGCAATGACCTCACAGCGCTGTTCTCGACCATCACTAACCCAAATGTACACTTAAACCCAGGTTTAATCTTACTCCTGATAAAAATTTCCTTGACCTTACCCCCTGAACCTAATGTAGCAAAGGCTAACGTGAATAAAGTATGAGCCACAATACCTAAACCCAGCTAACCCTGTGCCTAAATCCAGTTCAACAAGTTTAACCTTAGCCTAACCACAGCCACTCCTTAAATCTAAGCTCAAATAAACTGTTTCCTCAGTCTTGCCTTAAGCTAGACTGAACACCAGTTTCAGTCTCGCTAGTTTTGTGGTAACTGTGCTGTGTAAACAGGAATGTGATGTGTAATTACCATTCTAATGGTGCAGACACCATGAAGCTAATCAATCAGTGACTCGGGAGCCAGAAAAGCTTCAGTCTGGCCAAAGATCTAAAGAAATCCCTGAAATATTTCTGTGTGTAAATTTATTCATACCAATGTTTTCTATCTAAGGGAAAAATCAGTATAATAATGACAATGGCAGACTATAGGAGGATTCACAAGATAAACAGAAATGTTCCACTATTATTGTTACAATACTAGTATGATATTATTAATATCATCTCATTGATATATTTTCTGAATCAATCATATTGTGGGAATGTGTAAATGTCAAGAGAACAGAAAATAGTTATGATTTGCGATGCTGTCACCAAATACGAGCGCCCCATGTATTCTCCAAGCACTCAGCATGCACCTTCCATTCCCTGACAAAATGTCTCTTTACTGTTTATTATGATGTGGTAAGAATTGCTTCACCTAGGTGCCCTCTATACAACTATAACAGCTGTGCTCCCCTAGTTCTGAAGACCTTCTGAAAGCAATCTCTCACAGATGGAATCTCATTTGGCAAAAGAAACTCATTTAATTGTGTCGAGACAGGGATGCAGGATCAAAATATCTTCTAGGGTATGATAAATAAATAAAGGCAGAGGCTGAGCAAAAGAGCAGTTTGAAATAAGGTAAATTGTGGTTTGATTGGAAATATATACAGGAACACACACCATACCCACACATTGTAAACATACTAATACAAGTGAATATAGAGCAAATGTATGCAGAAACACACACCAAATGCAGTTACAAAAAATAATCTGAAAATATTCCTTTTGGTGATGCACATAATGTACTGTATTTTTTCCTGTCCTGTCCATATGGCTTTGGCTGTCTATCTCTTTGTAATGCATTATTTATAAGTATGGCCAGGAGACATTTTTCAAAGATGATGAGATGTTTGTCTCACTCGCTTAGTAATACCATCACTACGTGTTGGTAAAAAAACCCAAATTTTAAATATTATCCTACTTAGACAACTAACACGAAACAATTACCCACATTTCAACAATGCAGACATCTTTCTGGCTAGTTAAAGGTTAAATATATTTTTTCCTTTCCTTTTCTCATTAGTGACGACACTACTAATGGTAACATCATGTCTATGCAAAAATTTCAAATTCTTTCTGTGTTTTAGGACAAAAGAAACAAAAGAAAAAAATCATCCTTTTTTAAGCCTGTACTGAATTAATGTTTACATAATTAATTAACACACTTATAGTGTCACAATTATTTAGTTTCTTTGCTAGTTTCATTCAATCTTTTCAAATTTGAACATGCAAAAACAATTTCTGAATGTTTAGTATGCACTTCCTGAGCTATTTTTGTAAGGGCAATATCCCTAAAATACATGTAACCTAATACGCCATGCACAGAATATGAAGTGGCATTGGGTCATGGGTTCAAATCAGGGTGAGGGCAACCTCTGTGTGGAGCTGGCACGGCTCTCCTGTGTCGAGTGTGGGTTTTCCATGCGTTTCGGTTTGTTCCCACATCCAGCCATGCTTAGACAGGTGAGTTTTCCCTGACCAGGCCCCGCGGCTGCCCCATTCTGGGCTAGCATCTAATCCAGGGTGTAGTCCCACCTTGAGCCCTTTGCTTATGGTTGTCACAACCCTAATCAGGATAGTGGATGAAGTATATAGTATGGATATTTTGTGCTTTAGTGTTCCTAGGAAAAGCTTTTCCCTTTACTGCAATTGTATTGACAGTACTTTAGTACAATAAAAGTTTATTGTTTTGCCTGTAGAAGAAGACAAAATTGTGCTACATTAAGATAATCATGGCAGGGGCCATTAAAATGGTGCTAAAATCCAGTATTTTACAACAGTATCCACACATCATAGTTTTGCTTGTTCATAGCTGGACAAAAATGTCTCAAATGGCAAATTTAAAAAATCAGTGTTGATCTTGGGCTGTTGCTTCAGCATTGTGCATGTACTGTACATGAAATGATCACTTGAGAGTACCCTAATTCCAATCCACCAGGTAGAGTCCTCAATTACAATATCATAAGAGTGAGAGAAGCACTGTATTTTGCAAGAGCCTTGGAAAGCCCGCTTCACTAATTTGTTTACTAATAGCAATTTTTGAGTTTGCTTGAGTAGTTGGTCTCATTATTGCAAATGATTTTGTTTTAATCAGCATCTAGTCCTGTTGCTGTTTTCTCTCCGATGTGGTTTACATGAAGTTGTGGAACTAAAATTAGTACTTTGTTGCTGTGTATCTAGAAAACTACTTTGGATTTGGATTTTTTTTTTGGCATTTGGATTTCATTTGGGTTGTCCCAGGAATTAGTGAGATGAAGTTTTAAAATCGTAGTACCTTAATATTTAGCATAATGCTTCTGCAAGGTGTGGCACAACGTGGGGGTGTGTTCAGTGTGGAGGTGGGGCCCTGGATAAGGACGACGTGTTGCCTTAGTAACCATAGTTGCCCTGGCTGATTAAGGACGAGCGGCAGTTGTGGGGGGCGTTTAAGACACACTTAACAGCTCCCTGGAAGGAGTAGCAGACCTCTGCAAGAGGAGAACCCTCCAGTGGCAGTCCCGGAGGGGAGTGTGATTGTCGAGCGTAAACGAGTGTAAAGCCATCGGTTTTTCCCCCCCTCGTCCCTCTGTACATTTCCACCCGGACAGGTTGAGTTCTTTCCTCCACCCCCTGTTGTTTGCTAGCCTCCGCCCCCTCAAACAGGGCGTCGACTTTTATCTGTGCTCGGCGCGGCTCCTCCCTCTCCTACAGTCTTACAGAAGTCTCTCCAAACTCAATATTACACGGAGTACCGCGCTGATATTTAAACTCAAATTAATTCTTTTTGAAGGGTGTTTCTTCCTCTATGTGGTGGTAGCACCGCAACACCATTTTTATATTTTGGGGTTACAAAGAATCCGAATTGATGGGTGAATTTCAAACCAAAGTAAAGTACAGAGTAACTTGTAAAACCGCCATTGTACATCACAAAATAGACGAATTGCCAAGTATGTGCGGGGCCATGTTCTGCAATTTATAACAAGGCAACAAAATTTACGGTGACGTGATGCGGCTTTATTCCATTGTAAAGAAGCAGGTTTGTGAACACATCTCTTTCAATCCAATAAAAATACCATTGTGAAATGTCTGCTACACAACCTGTGCTTAATCGCTCGAACATTACATTATTCATTACGGTGAATACTGAGCCAGAAGGACTGCATCACGTCGATTGCGACAACGTGGCGACTTTACTTTCAGTACTTTGACCTAGTTCACAAATTTTTCTATAACGTCAATTAATTAATTACCGAGATTCAATAATCGGTCTGAACTGGCAGTTCCCCTTTAAACACTAACTGCTAAAGGCACCAACAAATGTAAAAAATGCCTCTTTACAAAATGGCAATGGAAAAACAAGGTGACTTTTGGAAGTTAATCCAGTTTGTGTCTGTTGGTAGGCTCTGCATGCTTCACTCGAACACTTGAAGTCTAGCTGGGTCTGCAAGGTATGAAAACTTCCAGCCTGTTCTTGGATATGATGTTTGCGGTTTTTAAATTGTTGCCTAAAAATGCTACAGTATTTCTGCACAAGATTTTTTATGTGTATCTTTCTTATTGATTCTGAGTTATACAGACTTTTTGAAAGGGAGTTAATCACTGACCATTTGTTTTAGACAGTTCACAGTTTGTCTCATGTCTTCACTACTTTCCTTCACGGGCTCAAAGTTAAAGCAAATGTTGTGGTATTAAATTTGTACTAGTGCAGACAGTAATTGACTAATTAAAAGAACAGATGTGTATTTAATTGACAACTTAATTTACTTATTTTAATTGGAGAAAATAAACCAGCATACTATACTGTATATGGTATGGAATATGCAATATGGTAAAACTACTTCAGAGCAGTTGCAGTGTCTGGCAATTTATCCTTTTCGTCCATTTGGTTCTGCCCATTGTAATCATGAGCACCTAGGCATGTGGTGCAACTTAATCATTAAGGACTGGCCTCAGATCAGTCTCAAATCATGTAATCTGAACTCAACAAACTACTCTATATGTTTTATATCTAAAAATAAAAAAAGCATGACTCACAAACATTTGATGTCTTCCATTTACAAGACACTTTGTAAAGGTTTGGAGACATTTGTTTGAACTTCATTCCCCAGAAAGCTGTCCAGAAAACCCAGACTTCCAGGGCAAGCAATACAGGCATCTTTTATAAAGCCATACGTTTTGGAAGAGTTAAACACAAACTGTTTTGGAGCTAAACTTATAGAGGAGAGGGCTGTAAAAAAGTTGCTTCATCTTGACCTATTAATGTTCCTGTTTTTATTACATTCCCTGCAAATAGTGTCAAACAGTAACAGTATCCATTAAAACATGACTGAAAACTGCCTCCATTTATTGTTTGTTAACATTTCTTATCAAACATATGAGAAGGGATGCATGATGCTGGAACTTGTACTGGAAAGCCTGGACAAAGTACTTACAGTGGCATAACACCCTGTTAGAAAATCATATAATATGTGGTTAAAGGACAGCAGTTCTGAAAGGACAACATAACAATATAATGGATGTTGTGATCATTCTATTCAATATCACAACACAACGTCAGCCATTGGAGCAAGCCAGTTAAGCCGAAGCATAAGGTAAACTGGAAGAGGAATTTCACCTGTAAGAACTGACTGATGACAGAATACACAAAGCATCCTCTGCAATGTGAGTTAAATATTATAGCTTAGAATTCCAGGGAAGAAGACCATTTGCTCTTTCAGAAAAGGTGAACTCTCTAACCATCTTAACAGAACAGACTAGGGCACTCTCTGGGAAATGTAAATTGTAAAAGTGCATTACTCAAACTCAGAAGGTACTTAGGAGATCTGAGCTTGTACAGGTTTGTAAATCTATCAATCATGTGAGCTATGATGTAAGTCATATATACTAATATATCAATTTGTAGTAAAAATCAGACACAATAAACCATGGCCTATAAATAGGTCACTGACAATTATGCTCAGATAGGTGAAATTGTGAATGGAGAACTTGAGAATATCAAGGCTTAACTGTACTATAGTATAAATAGCATTTATTTTTACTGCAGAAAATGAACACCTAAAATTATTTTTTCAAAGTTTCTTTTTTTTTCTCTGTGATGAAATATCACCTATGTAAGTGTTTCATAAATTCAAAGTTGTCTTAATTTGAAGAAGTATGGTAGTACAAATTCTTCTGCAATACCTCCCGTATCTTGACAGCCTTATTAACAAAAGATTCCAAAGCAGTATTCACTTATAAATTTAATCAGATGCAGCTTCAGAAGTTTAAATTGTGAGGTTGTAAAGGATCAAGTCTCCTGTCAAGTAATCAATTGTTAGAGGTCATGTATGTAATTTCTGCCAGCAGCCTGGTGAGTAATCATTGAGATCTTCCCGAGTTTAAAATGGCTGCTTTATTACCAAAGTTACTACGCTCTAATTGGTTTTCTGTGGCAGATTGCATGTAAAATAGTGCAGGTAGACCAATATAGAGTCAATTTCTAATTAAGTAGAAAACATATTTTTCTAAAATAATCATGCTTCATGGTACATGGCAGGAAAAATTGCATTTAATGCTTGTACTGTATATCTACAGTGTTTACATTTGGTTATTACCAAATAACCAAATCCTCCAATACAATTTTGATTTCCTGTCTTTGCTTTTGAAGGCAAGACCTGCGCTCTTGGTACAGTGATTTACCTCTGTAAAACATCCATTAAGTGAAATGATGACTTATGAGCAGTGAATTTACAAACGATTGTTCCCATGGCAGTACCTCCTTAGTTTTGGGGTGAATTACAGAGGAAATAACATGGGCAGCAAACAGGACACTTAGACATGTAGTTTCTAAGGTACTGAGGAGCTCATCCTTAAAGTCTCCTACTCCTGCAAAGGGCACTACCTTTTATAAAAAAAAAGATGAAGGGTTATCTTCTGACAGAGGTTCTGTCATACTTCCCTCCATCTGGGACAAAACCTGTATTTTCTGAGAAAGTACCATTTCTGTACATGTTTTAACAATTTAACCGACCCAGCTTTCCTCACCCTGGCCAGTCTAAAGAATATTTACAGAATGGGAAGAGGCTGTATTACACTTGGTTCTTAGTTGATAATTCCTCCTGGAATCTTATCCACCCATTTCCTGAAAGACCAAAAAGACCTGACCACAGGCTGACACATGGGCTTAAAAAACAGCTAAAGATGTTTCACCTCCTTGATAACCGGGCTAACCGATTTTTTTAATTCCAATTAAGGGATACAAAGCAATAAACCTTTTAGAACAATGGAACTGTTTCATCAGCAAGATACCTTTCATCTGTGCTTGAATCGTGGGTGTAAAATGAAAAATTCTTTTAAGAATGGCTCATTAAAGTAAATCTTACTTCTTCACAATTCATTACAAGAAACCTCTACAAGTCTGTATGTAATAGAATTGGTCTTGCCTCATTTTTAGCGGGAGTGAATAATTAAAACGGGCAAGGTCATTTCTACTGATAAGCCCCAGTACATTAGAATATATTAAATATGCAGTTTAAAGAATGATTTATTTTGATAGTGTGGGATGAAAACCCAAAACTATACTCTGGAGACAGCACTCTCCCGCCTACTCTCCAGGAGCTGTCTTTGTTCTTCAGACAAGTTTCTTGCCAATCTGAGGAATCCAAGTTTTAGCAGCCACTGTGGGCACTTTTTTAATCCTTTTAGAAAATTAAAAGGAAAAGTGTACAGAATATTTCCAGTCTGTAAATCTCTATAATTGGTATCTGTGCTCTTTAGATGTCTTAATATCAATGTGATCAAGCATATGTTTAGCTTTAGCTAAGTTTTATATTTTAAGAGTAAAGCATGCTGCAATGTACTGTTGTAGTTCTATCCATAAACATTATGTTTGCAGGAATTTACTAAACATTGTACTCCAATTCATTGATTGTCTGATTTATTTATAATGCTGACTGGTGGTTTCCATTTTCTCCAGTGTAAACATTTCTCCTGAATTTTTGAAATGGTAAAGGTGTAGACCTACAGTATATACTGTAAGCATATCTACAAGTGGCAACATTCCCATGGAAAGAAATTAGTCTTCTTAAATCAGTATTGAATTTGGACTGGCAGAAAATCATCACCTCCTTGATGTGTGTGTATGGACCCCATGTCATGTCACTGATACAGGTGTGGGTGTGGTGCAATACAGTAGCTCTTATACAGTCACTTGGGACATTCAATGACATGGGCCACGAAGCACCACCATCAATTAAATTGTTTGCATTTTAGGAATGATGAAAGAAAAAAGGATAAGTGAGATTTGCCGTTGCTCAACAGTCTTTTTCTAGGGGCCGTGCAAAGCATTATTCATGTTCAGCTGCTGTAGCACAGAGTGGGCACATGCTACTGTAGGTACAGAACTGTCCACTCAGATGGGGTTTAATATTTTGCACAGAAGGGGAGGCCACAGATTGCCAGTCACATAAGAGTTTATACTTTATAGGTGGAAAGTGCTGAAAGTCTCTTATTTCCAGACCTTAAGGAAGTACTGGTCCAGTGACTGGTTTGCAGGAGGTGTACCACTACATTATTATTGGGCATGACCGTTTATGACTGAATGAGTTACCTTGGGTGTTCTTTGCTCATTTCAGAACAGAACTGTTACAAATAAAAGGAGGTCAAGTGTTTTACTTACTGAAACACTCACATTTGAAAAGGAGAACAATAATTTGAACAATACAGTACATACTGTATTGGGGAAAACTGTTTCCAAAGTCACTAATTATTTTAAGGGACTTCAAGCTTATTTTTCTTGTATTGTGTTGTTGTTTTACATTAAGAGTACTTGGCATGCAAATTACTTTTCCACCTAGACAGCTAAACTCTGAAGAGAGCTACTCTCTGCAGCTTAATTATGTCAAAAGCCAACACATTCCCTTGAAGAGTACAATTTGAAGTGTGCCTTGTTTGTCTTGTCTGGTTTACAAATAACTATTCTTTCACTTCAGGTTGTGGGGTTTTGTATTCCATTAACAAGATAAGAATTAGAGATTTTCTAACTCTGAGTTTTATCATTAGTTAATTAAAAAATTGTAATACACCCATTAAACACTTATGGATTATATAGTCTTTCAATTCACCTAAAAAAACAACCACCTGAGAACTGATTTTAAAGAGGAATTTGATAGAGACATTTACTGATGCCTCTGGGATTTCCTGATGACACTGGTGGGAATTGACTGAAACAGACTAATAACGAATTCAGCAAAAGGTCAAATCTAAGTTTTTTCCCCAAGACAAAACAGAAGTCTTAAGGATTTCTACAGTATTTAACAGTAATATTTTACAGAGATTGCATTATCAAAATTAGATTTTAGAATACCTACTTTTTCAAAAACGATGGTGTTATTGGTAATGAAATAAAAAATATTACAATTTCACTGTAGTTATAGTGTTGAATCTTACAGCTAGTTACACTAAAATAAAAAGACAAAAGGATAAAAAATGTATAATGATGTAATCTCCATGTACTTATTTAAATAGATATTGTAAAAATTAGGTAGTCTTAAAAAAACTAATATTTTAGCTGCATTTTATGTAAATCATATATATGTCTTTCATTTCACGACAGTGATATCAGCTCTGAAAGAAACTTCTGGAGATGATAGACTATCCTCTGGACACCATATTAAAGTATAGTCAAAGTTTACATTTACAGCCTGCATATGTGGTGTGAATTAAATATTGTCATTGAAATTACACTACTGTATGGGGAGTCTCAAAAGCCAAAAGAGGATTAAAATCTATGGTAACATTCTTGTAAAATCAACACAGAATGTTCTAAATTCTTTTGAAATAAACGGGTGGGTAATACTTTTTTTTTCACAAAACCTGGAAAGGCTACCTGGCAATTCTTCAATAAATAAAAAAAATTGAAAAAACACTTCTAAAATTCTCTGAAGATGTATCAAGTAATGTGATTGTCTTAGAGCAAACTAAAGGACCCATTAATACCACCTGTATCATGCTGTGTGCTATTAGTTTCCTATTATTTTATTTTTATTTTGTTCCTGCTTCTCAACCTATTGTAAGGTATAAACAATGAAACTGGACTTTGAGGATATATCACAGGAAAGCACAGTAATAAAGGTCATACTGTAATGTTAATTTTCTAAACGTGAAATATTCTAGAACCCCTCTAATGAGCTACTACACAGTAGTTAACATGACAGAGGCAATTTGCATGGAAAAACATAGTCATGCAAAAATATGTGACTTTAAACAGTTACAATAGGAGCTACTGTAAGTAACTACAATTAAGAAATGTTTAGAAGTGGTTTTGGTAAGAAAGGTTATCAAAACCAGTCACGGCTAAATGTTGGTATGCTACAAAATAACTGGTAAAGTGAATATTGTCATCAATAAAAGACTCTCACACCACTAGTAGTACATAGTATATAAGGAATACTTCTATCCAAAGCAAATTATATTTGTACCCATTTAAACAGCTGGAGATGTTATACTGGAGCAGCTCTGGGTGGAATACTTTGCTTAAGGGTACAGTACATTACACTGCCTCATCTACAGTAGGACTGAACCCACAACCTTCTGCTTACTAGACCAGACCCCCAACCACTGCTCCCATCGGCTGTAGTGATATAACCCCCTTTTCAAAGTGACTGAACTACAATCCACTCTAAAAACTTGTCTAATTTGTTAAATACTTTATTAAAAAGGAATTATATGATATATTAGTAAATGCTTTTAAAGTACTGGGTTATTGAAAAGTAACTCCCTATGAAATCTTATCACAGAATAAGTGAACTACAGTACACATGCAAAAGTTCCACATTAAAGGAAGCTGTAGCATGGTTTTAGACAATGGTAACGCTGCGATAGACTACAACAGGCATTTCTAGGAATGCACTATAGGAAGCTTCAGCAAAAGTCAAGCAAAACCAAGAAGAAAATGTAAAAATATAAGAAGACATCTATTATGGAAAACATAGGGGAAGGTAATATTTTAGTAATCAATTATTTGGAAGACATGAAGTAACATTTAAACCTACAGCAGAAGAGAAAATGATGCATTTCAATATTGCTGAAGACCAGATTGTATATTTTAAAATTAAATATATAGAAACAACAAATAAAGGTAAAATTTGTAAGCAACGAATAAACATTTTAAGAAAATTACCTATGCAAAAAAAAAAACGTACAACTCTGGTTACATATTAGTTTCTCTGTGTTCCTACTGGAGCTTAAGAGCTCCTCTTAAATGAGCCAGTAAATAAGGGTGAGAGACAAAAAAAATCCCTTGAGCAAATTCTGTCTCACTTTTCCCAAGGGCAAGGAATGTGCAAACTGAAGAGCATTTAGAGCATTAATCTTATGCACAGCATTGTGATAAAGTTGTCGGTTAAACAGACTGTTTATTTCTATTCAGAAAAAATTAAGCCAGGATAAAGAACGCAGCACAGTGCAAGTTCCCAAGATACATATCTTAAATATACACAGGTAGATCACTAGCATACCCTAGCTGCCTGTACATAATTGTGGAGCTGTCTGATGAGCTGTGGTTGCTATGAAACCAAAACTAAGAACCGGCTCCCATGAAATCCCTTTAAGCAGTTAAACTGAGGGCTGCTCCATGCAACACAAGTCACATTTGAAGGTTTGTATTGATTGCCACATGCTGGTTTGCACAGTAATTAAAGTGATAAGAATAAATAGACTTTAGGGCATTTCATTTGGATAGTGCAATTATTTTTTAAATTAACATTTCTGAGGAGGTATAGATTTTTTAAATGTTTATTATGGTTTAAAAAATTACGGTAGGGTATACAGTAGATTCACAGTACTCTATTTTGATTAGTACATTTTATTCAGAAAATGGAATATTTTATTAAATGAAAATAAAATCCAAAGACAGTGTGATGCTGGTTTGAACCAATTATTTGTATATCATTTATACATCCATTAAATGTATGACTTCATTAAAAAGTACTATAAATATAAAAATATTCAGTTTAAAAATACAGTAGCTTTATCAAATGTCTCAGAACAGAATATCAGGCTTATACAGTATTTACTCAGTGGCAGCAAAAAAGGCAGATTCCCAGTGGCTCTCAGTCCTAAAGAAAGATTAATCTCAGGCGACGAATTCACAAGTGGATTTAATCAAACTTAACAGTATTATTCATTGTTACTATTGAGGGTAATTCTTCAAAGAGCAAATGGGTTTGGATTATTCTAAAGCCCTACAGATGAAATAAAAACCAGTAATATCCATTCCTTTTTAGACATGCATATACAGTACTTTGAAGGCTGACCAGTGTCATTAGCTTACTGTTTTGACAGATCAATCATTTGAAAAATGTACTTTACGTTATCAAACAAACCTGGCACTGGCAGCTGGGATATAAATCTCTCTAATGGAAATCTTAAAACTGTTTATTCATGTCCTATACAACACTAACACTACAAGACCATACTCAACTGTTCGGTGGTATGCGTCTTATGAAGTACAGTCAATATTCCAGTTGGCATTTAATTATCTAGGAAAGACTTGATTATATTTACGCACAGCAGGTAGTATGATATTCACATCTTCTACCTTTGAGTAAAATCAAAATGGAAATATGAAAGAATGATCCTAAACAGATTATATAATAAGTGTAAAACGGGAAAATACTTTTCACTTTTCAATGTCCTGATGTTCCTCAGCAGACAGGACCAGCTTTTACATAAAGGTCACAGTTCTACAATTATCAGATAGTGAATCAACTATATACAATACACTCATACCTCGGTATAGGAACGTTCGGTATAGGAATTTTCGCTAATCCAAACATGAAGAATTTGTACTTTGTAATTTGTCATAAGAACAAAATTTCACTAATCTGAACTTTGAAGTTTGAAAGTGACCGATATTGGCCGAGAATCTTCTGCAAACATTTCAATTCAGCGCAACCGAACTGCTGTTTGTCTCTGCGCAGGCGCAAGGCATTGTGGTTAAGGACACCTTGAGGCAGCTGTGCTTTGTTTACGATCACAGCGAAAGCTTGTGCTCTCATTTTAAAAAGTTGGCTTATTTGAGTAAAACTGCATTGTACTCTAAGCTTGCTATAATGGTCTGTATGGTATTATACAGTATGTTTAGGGTGGTTTTTGAGTGAACTTGTCTTCGGTTCGGAATAGGGTGGAATTTTCTACATAAGAAATAATGGAATTTCTTTTTTCGATTTACGATCTCTCACCCTCCGAACAGAATTAGGTTCGGATACTGAGGTATGAGTGTAAAACCCGTTTTTCAGTAGTAGGCTGATTTTATAAAACAGGAAGAAAAAACTCAGATGACTGTCACATCTCAACTTCCAACTGCTGATTACATTTTAAAAATATTACAGATCATACTATTTAATATGCTCCAGAAAAGACTAGAACTCAACTTATGCTATCTGGTATCCAGTCTATTGTCTGGAAGATTGCCAAACAAGTTAATTGTAAAGTTTATATTTATAATCCTTTCCAAATTCTTATTTTAAACTGGGCACCCTTTCAGAAGATATACAGTAGATTTGTTAAAAGGGAACTTTACCACATCAGTATGAGCAAGCTGAAACAAAGGAATATTTCCTTTGTGTTGAATTCAAATGTGCCTTAATTTCTTAAACAGAAATTAAAAAGTAGAACATTTGAGACAGTAACACAGCAACTACAGCCACATATAATCAGTATGTCAAACTTAACCAGTATTATGAAGAACTTCCTGAAGAAATACCAACCTAAGGAAAAACCCCTCCTTGACACCTCCACAAATTTTTAATCCTTTTTAGGATTAAGAATGAAAAAAGTCTTGATCACAACTGAATTAAAAATTCATTTAAAAAAGCCCAGCAAATGACTGTACTTCATTCGTTTCAAAAGTTAAATGCATTTCATTTATAACAGGATAAATGATATCTCATATAAGAATGGAGTACAAAGACACAGACACAACATCCTTTTCAATTACTAGAATTACTGCTATATCATTCTGATAGAGTATGATGTACACATTGCTTTGTCATTTAAAAAAACATGTTCCTAGCTAACCTTTGAGGTCATACAGTAGGCAGCTAATCCCTTGTGTGCTGTAGAATTAAATTTCAAATCCAGAAGGTTTGGGGATTTTAGATACGATGGGCCCAATACATGAAAGCTATTATAAAAGGTATTCTGGAGTTGGCTAGAATTCTAGTGTTTAATAAGGATAAAAACAACAAAACAAAAAAAATGTAATTTTTAGCAGTTTTTTAGTGCCTTTCTATCTGATGAGTTACAGTACCTGGTGCATTTCCCAAAATATTCAGTATTCAGTATATGTTTCTGTTTCCGTTTGTGATGTTTCAACTGGTAGTTATTTCACCATACTACAAATAAATGTTCTTTCATCTGCCCCTTAACTTTCCAGCAGATTGTCAGAGTGCTTGCAACAGAATAACTGTTCTCCGGAGTATAAGAACCTATATAAATAAGGAGGAGCTGCATAGAGTAGTGGGCAAGTCTTTGATCTCATAACAGTGAAGTGTAGGTTCAATTGAGACACCATGGCTGTACTTTGAACAGAGTATTTTGCCCCAATTATCCTAGTCCAACCAGCTATAAAAATGAGGACCAATAATGTGGCTCAGACATGGAAACTGTCTACATCTATAAGGGGTCTAATGACTCCATTCACAGCTTAATTACTGACCTCACTCGGAATAAGACATGCCTAGTCATGGTCTAAGAGGGTGGAGGGCAGTTATAAGCCTAGTATAGTTATACTGTGCACTTCAAAGAATCTGCTGTTATCTCAGGAGAGTTTGCTTAACCAAACTACAGGTATCACACTTCACTAGAATACCTGACTAAGCCAAAAAGCCAAACAATGTTTCTTCTAATAAGCCACAGCAGATCAAGGGATCTTTGATCAAAATCCTTCTTTCTTTAGGAAGTCAATGAACATCACCACCAGTATTTCTTGTGCCACAGAATAAGTTGGTGATATATTTAGCTGCAGTGGATTGAAAGCAAAATAAGGATTTCAGGATTTTAATTAGTTCTTGTGTTATGTGTGTGGTTTTATTTTTAAAAACTCTTTAGCTAATTGCATATTAGTTGCATGCAGTTACTATTTTATAACCATGGCTTACAGACATGTAATCACAGTGTTGTTATGGAGGACTTTCTCTCTGTTGCAGACAGACTGTACCAACCCCTCCCCTGAATGTAGACAGAAAGAAAGACAAGGAACAATTCACATTGGGAGTTTCTAATTTGAAAAAGTATTTCACAGTCTATAATATGCTTAATAAAAGCAATTTTTGCTTCATTTAAAATTAATTAAGTGTTATCTGGTTACTGTTACATCGGTTTTCTTTTTTCTGCAATTCAACAGACTGGGATTGTCAGGAAAAAATAAATCGCTAGTGTGATCCTCTGTTCCAGGAGCTAATCAGCATCTGTGGTATATTATGTGACTCTAATGAATACAATGTATGAGGGAAACAGTCTCAAATGGATTTAATGACCGATTTTAACCAATATTATCACTGATAATTGAAAAAGCATGAGCTGCATACTCAATGTATTATTTGTTTATGTCGATGTTTATGTCTAATGTTCAGCAAAAGATTTGCTGAACTCATTACACAGTCACTTTTCAAATTAAAAATCAAAGAGCACTTGCAACTGATAGTCCTCATGAAATGTAATGCACAAGTGATATAAATGTCATTAATGAATAATGTATCAAATCATTCATATTAATTAATAAGAAATGTTCCAGTATTTGGTACGTTATAAACACAATATTGCATGACTGTACATTCTTTACAGGCAGCTTCAGCAGTATGGTGGCGCAGTGGTTAGCACTGCTCACAGTGCTGGGGTTCTGGGTTAAATTCCTTGAGTCCTCTCTGTGTGGAGTTTGTACTGTACATGTATGTTCTCTCTGTGTTCGCGTTGGTTCATCTGGGTACTCCAGTTTCCTCCCACACTCCAAAGACATACTGGAGGGTAAATTGGCTTCTGGGAAAAACTGGCCCTGGTGTGAGTGTGTGTGTGCCCTGCAGTGGACTAGCATCCCATCTAGGGTGTATACTGCCTTGCAGCCATTGTCAGGTTAGGCTACAGCTTCCCTGCAAGCTTAAGGAGTTAAGAAAATAGGCGGATGGCCAATCAGCTTCATCCAAGACTGAGGACATATGTTTTGGTACATTATAATTCATTATAAGGACAAAATGTCGCTATTCTGAACTTTGAAGTTCGAAAGTGACCAATTTTGGCCAAGACCCTTCTACGAACATTTCAATTCAGCACCTGTTTGTTTCTGCCCAAGGCATTGTGGTTAAGGATGCCGTGAGGCAGCAGTGCTTTGTTTACGATCGCAGCAAAAGCTTGTGCTCTCGTTTTCGAAGTGTTTTTTTGTGTGTTTGTTTTGTAGTTGCTGTTCATTAGGGACCCTAAGGAAGAGAAAACTATAGTCGACAACAGTATGCACATTGTTCTAGCTGATCACTTGGATAGTAATCTATTACGAAAGAATGACAAATGTAAATATGATATCATTAATTATTTTACAGCTATAGTTAACTTATTTGAGTAGAACTGCTTTGTTCACCAAGCTTGCTATAATGGTCTGTATGGTATTATATGTTTAGGGTGGTTTTTGAGTGAATTTCGGTACAGGGTGGAATTTTCCACATAAGAAATAATGGAATTCCGAACAGACTTTCAGGAGTGAATTAGGTTCAGATACCGGGGTATGAGTGTATATTTAGCTTTTTAGAAGACTTCTGACAAATTTCTTAAAAGATTCTTCGGGTAAGCATTCATGGCAATGCATGTTTTTGGTTTGAGAACTGGGTGAACAGCAAATTAAGATAATGTAATTAATGTAGTGCCACAGGGATCTGTATCAGGACATCTGCTTATATAGTTAGCTATAGTTAGTAAACTAGCTAAATTCACATGTAACACCAAAAAAGGAGGATTAGCAAACACTAATTAAAATTGCTTAACACTTAGACCAAATTCAAGAGTGGACAAACATCTAGCATACTGTTTGACATTTCAGGTACCACAAAATGATGAGCATAAAATGGAGACCACCTAGCTTGGTTTTATGTAGCTGTTAAGCTGCTATAATGGTACTGTAGGTAGGGAATCTAAAGATGTTTAGCACAGAGAGATAGACTTTTGTTGTTTAAATGAATAAAGCCTTAATAGTTTACATCTGTGCTGCAGTGAAGTGTTTTCATGGGCAAAGACATACAACCAGAAACTGAGATATCTCACAATAATGAAGAGAAAAAAAATAAATCAAGGAATATTGTTAGAATTGCACAGTGACTTAAGACTGGTTACCATGTATACGAAGAAAAACATTGCTAAACAACTCTTCCAATGAGCACCACTACCTAATTCTGGTATTGAAATGCACTAACAAAGTCAATCCTGTGGACTTTAGAATCGACAGTGAATTGAGGCTGATTACACAACTGTAAACACCTGGTAAGTACATTTACAACAGAGCTCTTTTGAAAAGGCTGTGGGCGTTGGGGAACAAGGTTGGGGGATGGCTTAGAGTGTCTTCTGCAATTGTCTATCAATGGGATGTATGCTGCTAGGGTTTAACTGGTGAATGGCTAAAAGAGAAAAAACGTACACAGTAAGAAGCAGACCATTGATTAGCTCTTCATCTCTCAAGCGAGAAGGAACAGGAAGGTGAGTCCCACCTTTATACAGATCCAAAGCATTTACACTATGACACATTTTTTATAGACTGTAACAAAACTGGTATTTCTGATCACAAAATGGACCAGAACTAAATTTAAGGGCAAAAATATGTATTTTTGAGGACCAATCCATTTTAGCCCATTTGTCCATAAACGCATGTGGACAACACAACTATCTACAGTCATTTCACTCTTAAGTACTGTATACTGTACTTTTCCCTATTTAGGTTTTTAGCTGATTAACATAAAATAATCTAACTATAAAACAAACTGCAATTCATAAAGTGGACTTAATTTTGTTTTAAATAAATATTTAATTAAAATGACTTGTTTGCACATTTTAACATTAAATTTAAGATTTTTTCACCAACTTTATTTTACTGTTTTGATTTTAAGATTTTACACACTAACATATAAGGTACAGACTAACACAAAAAGGACATTTTGATATATTCTGATATGTTAATCAAGTCAAAAAAAATCAAGCAAATTAAGAGCATGTAAATCAACCCGTATACAGTATGTTGAAAATAAATCCTGAATACTGTATGTTTGTCACTCAAATTTGTGCCTCTCCAATCTAACTGTTTCAGGGAAACAAAAAACATTTAACTTCCTTCCTTGCTTTTCATTTCTGATAAAGGGTCTAAAGTTTAGGGTCTAAAGTTTAGACCCTTTATCAGAGTTTCAGAGAATTATTTTTAGTTTTACCACACCAACTCTGTTTTTTGAAAATCCTGTATGTTCAGGGGCTGCCTATACCTCAAGCAGTGATCAGTTCAGAAGCAGAATTAGCCGTGAGCCCTGGTGTACAGGATTTGGCCGGATTGTGTTATTAGCCGACTGTGACCATGGACAACCAAGGGATATCATTAAACTTCACCCAGATCCAGTGCAGGGGGTGAGGTAGAGTCATCTTAAATATCCTTCAGTATGTCACCCTCCAGTGTCCCCTTATTTGTTGTTGCAAGCTTCTTGCACCGTGAATAACAGATGAACTGATCCTCCTTTCAGTAGTACGTCCCCAGCAAGGCGGTGTAGAGCACCTGCAATTCCAGAGGCCAAGCATTTCAACAGCAATCATGTTGAAGGACAGCATTCACAGCTCTTCATTTCCCTGGGACGGTGTGGTGTATTGAGCTCAACGACCACTGGCTGTTACAAATGCACAGGTTGGAAAAAGAAAAAGTGCGAGCTCCAATTGTTTTTCAAGTGTGATAAATTCCTCCGTTTCTGGAGAGCCATTAAAGAAACAGCTTTGAAAGTGAAATAAAATGTCTGAGGGTGTTTGGAGTTAGATTTACAGTTGTAAGCTTTAGTATAATAAAGTGCACAGTTTGATATACAGTATCTAGTAGGTAGCATGGTAGCATTGCTGCCTCGCAGTGCTGGGTCTCTGGGTTCAATTCCCAGGGGGAGTTTGTATGTTTTTAACCAAATTCATGTGGGTTGTCTCCAGGTGGTCTGGTTTCCTCCCAGTCTAAAGACATACTGGTAGGTTAATTGGCTTCTGGGAAAATTGGCCCTGGTGTGAGTGCATGTCTGTGCTTGTGTCTTTGTTTACCCCATGATGGACTGGTGCTGGGTTAGGTTTCAGATCTCCCACAACCATGAATTGGAAGAAGCAATTAGAAAAGTGGTGGATGGATATGCTAGAAAATGTTAGCATTACTAATGTTTTTCAAGTGAAATAGTTTATTTTTCTCTATAAGATCATCCTGCAGACTTTAAAAATTATTTGGGGAATGCACAGTATTTTTCCAGATGAAAGCATTTATTTGGGATACACTGTAGCTATCAGGTCATTAATGCATTAACATGACAGAAATGTAATTACCTATTCCTTGCTTCGTGAAAAGTAGAAAAAAAATAATTTGCATGTCTACAAAGTCCCCAAGGATACTGTACTTTAACAGACCTTCAGAATGACTGAGAGCAGTGTCTGCATTATGAACTTTCATTAATATTTAGTTCCATTGTACTAAAGATAATTGATTTTTAAAAATACTTAATTTAAAGGCTACTGTCAGTACCATGAAAGAACAGTTCTTAAAGAAAAATGGTATAGTTTTTGTTTTTTATGCAGTTATTGTGACTGTATAGGTCTCCAACATTAAGTTATTAAAAGTGAATGGATAATGCCCAGTAGTATGAAATGTGATACAGTACGTAGAGGTGAGAAAAAGCCATATAAGGATTCAGATTTTAAATGTTTCGTCTTTCATAAATCTTGGTGCATACTAGATAATGATAGCACCCTGATTAATCATCCATATGTTGTTTACTGGCATGTTAATGCTTAGGGAAATATGCAGATGAGGTTAACTACAGTAAATATTTTAACAAAATAAATGATTGTTTTTTGGAAATTTGTAAAAAGAAATGTTGTTATTTGGAAGAAGAGATTATTTAGTTCATTTAGTCACACTACATAATTGGCCAAAACAATGTTTCTGAGGTCCCGTTAACTAGTTTCTAATTAGAAATTAACAGAAAACTGTTGTTCATTGCATCCTCAGTAGGATAGAGCTGATGATACTGTACTCTACATTGAGTTCATAGCAAACCATTGTATATGGTATGCAGTATGGAGTAAGAAAAAAAGCATTAATTTTCAAGATAATACCTGAATTATTTTTGGACAAAAAGCTTCATATAGTAATGTACTTAATGTAGCTATATGGAACTTTGTTACATTTCCCAATTTTGATATTTCTGTAACTTTGGAATTCAAAACAAAGCATACATACTATCCATATTGTCAATGTTGATATCTCAAATTCCAGTACTAAATACATAATATTACATAAGTATTACGCTTAGACCTGCAGCAATTTAAATAAATCAGTAAATCATAAACATTATTCATACAGTAGTCTTTGACATTTCATATTAATTTATTCACATCTTGATATATTAAATGAAGTTTTATATGTATTCATTGTACTGTTACAGTAGTCAGTCTCCTGAATACTGATTTTTTATTCTCAGACACAGATTTTTTTTTATTTGAAAAGTTAAACTTTGATTATAATAACACTTCGGATTATAAGACTTCTTATTATAAGACCATTAACAATTATGTTAAAATACCGAGAGTCAGGTTCATAAATAACAGTCATGTCATTTGGCAACCTAGCAGCTCTGCAGACTAACATAGTATGTACAGAAACAGATGTTTGGTACAGTATTTCAGAATGAGTTTTCAGTTGGCATGATTTTTCTATTCTTTAGATGACACAGGAAGTGCACGTCCTGTAAATACTCATGTAATTACCTGTCCAATTATCTGTCATTGTGGACATCTATATGTAACCACTAAGTAAAACACGAAACCAAAAATCAGTCATTTTAGCACAGACATTTAAGCAGTCAACAAAGGCTAGTGACACTTGCTGATATGTTAAGCAATGTATTGTTGCTTTGGGGCTACCATGGCAACTGTAATACAGTACCTCCTAGATATTCAGCAGTGATGTTAAACAAGAGGCAAATATATAAAGCCCTATTAATTTCATCACATATTGTTAAATACGTCCATATGTAAATATCTTGTGGGTTTTTAGCAAATAGTCAAGAGAAATAAATCATAATACAGTATGTTGTTATTAATACAAAACACCTCTTATACTAATTGTAATGAATCCTATGTAGGGTTACCCATCGAAAGATAAGGAAACTATTAATCTCTCACAGATTCTGACTACTGTTTTAGAGATTGTAGATATCACAATTGTGATACAAAAATAATTCTCAAGAGGATCTGAAGAATGTGCATAGTATCTTTATATTAGACTTCCTGCAGTTGAAATAAACTTTTCATAAAAATAAATACATCTTTTGTCAAAGAAACTTTACATTTTAAGCAAGATGGCATGATATTCCTTCTATGTCAGTCAGTGTTTGTCAGTGATAGGTGAAAAACTAAAATCCTTAAAAAACATTTGTCATTGATATCCTATGAAGAAAATTGAGCTTTGAATCAAAAGTGTTTGAATAAGCAATCTCTTTATGTATACAAAGATCAGCAGATTTGGTTATCAGTGTTTTGTGCTCAAAGAGCTATTATACCCTAACATTACTTACATTATGAAACAATCTTTGATATATTCAAATATCATACAAAGCTGTATTGATTAACATTGCATGAGTCTATGAATATAGGAAATTCACCCAACTGACTAGTCTGACTTTCAGCAGAAAACCTCAAAATATCAATGAAACCAAATCAATGAGATTGATCTGAAGTGTAATACAGCAATCAATACATCAGTTACAGTCCATTCCATAACACTGAGAATTAACATTTAACAGTAAAGCTTACTTAACCAAAGGAAGTAATTCATAAATGAATAAGTTGGAGGTGAAACACTGATGTCTTAAACACAGTAAGCTATCATTGACAGGTACTGTATTTCTCTGCACTATTATCACCCAGTCAACCAGTATTATGCACAGCATCCCCCCAGGGCCACATGAATTCTTTAGAGGTACAGGTACAGATGCTTTATTCGGGATCTGTGCTACTCTGGTAACACATATATTAATTCTGATACTGTGTTCCTTTTGAAGAACTGTGTAGTACTACAGGTGTCGGAAGATGGGGTTCCTTACATTATATAATATATGGGCATAGAAAGTCAAAACCCCCATCAATATTATCTTCTATCTCTACAGAATTTAACACATTTCTCTAGAGCAAAAGGCTTTGAAACTACCTGAGTCAAATTACCTTAACAGATCTTAATTATCACTAATGTTAATTTAGATATGCAAGCCTGTGATTAATTGCTAATTCACATTCAATGAAACAAACACCTGTTGAATAAAGTTCATAATGCTCTCACTGTTAGGGGATGATCTACAATTAGTTGAATATTGCTGTGATTACTTTAATTATTCTTTACACCTGTTTATTTGGATTAAGTTGGCTGGCATCCTGAGGTTTCAAAACTGTTGTTGTATTATTTGAGCTCAAGACATTTTGCAGGGCTCTAGTAATATATTCATTATTCATTATTATTCATAAACATTTTCTATTGTAACATCACATTTGTGGATACAATTTTATTATTCAAAAGCAGTAGGAGTCATAAAATATCAAGTTATAAAATGCTTTATCCATTGCACAAAACTAGGGTTTGTACTTTGTTATGTGAATGTTTTTCCTATCTATTCAATTGAAAAAAAAAACAATATGTTTTTGAATGTCAGTCAAGACTCATTCTGTTGTGTTAACTCTGCCCACAGTTTACCAGTCATACAGATCCTAAATAAATTCTGTTCACAAGAAAAATAAGACAAGGGAAAGGGGCAGAAACAGAAATGTATTATCCAGCTAATTCTGTCATAAGATCCTTCTGAAAGTACATAAAATTAGAAACTGAGGATCATTAAATGTTATTGACAGCTGATTATGCATAACTTCTCAAATACTTTTTTCCCCCAATATCTGAAAAATGTATAGTACTTACAGACTGATACAAAACAAGCAATTACAACAAAGGTAAAATTAAAATAGCCCATCAGAAAGGTGATTTAAACATATACAAATGAGTTGAAATCAGAGCAAGCATTTACATTTCTTCTAAGGAGCAAAGACTTTATGTGCAGTTTTAAAAATCTCTGGACAATGCTGTGAACCATGTATAGAACAAGAAAGTGGAAACTGAGCTTCCAATCTATAATGAAATGTTTACAGCTGAAAGTATTTTCTCAGTGTTTTTTGTTGAATGCACAGATTGCTGTTAGTGTAAGTGATGTAACATCTACAAGCAAACTGCTTTGGGCTTTGAGTTCAGTAATGTGTTGTTGATGTCTAGGCAACAGATCCCCTCAGCATGGCCCCGATCCAAGTCTGTGTTTAACAGCTCTCCCAGGTTTTCCTAATGGACAACAGTTATCACCTGCCATGCAGAGTTCCTCCCATGAAGACATGTGGTCAGCTCAAATAAATCACTCAAAAGTGTTCTCATGCATCAGTCTAATAGTACCTATATACTTATGTATGAAGCTACATACTATGAAACACTGGCTTCTGATACATTGCGTTATATTAAAAGTAAAATGCATTGATTTCTGTGCCTGACAAATGTCATTGCACTTGTCACAAACAGATGGGCAGCTCAGAAACACTGATAATTCTAATGCAGTTAATGTGTTGTTCAGAAGAGGCTGTGCCTAAACATAAATGCAGTATAAACATTTTATAACAGAACTCCTTATTTTTAGAATTTGTGCACAACCTCTGTATGGCTATATTTTAACACAATTAAAAAACAATTCTTTCAACCAATCCTACCCCCCCCCCCCCCCAAAAAAAAAAAAAGCCTGATCAACAACAGTGCAAAACTGAGTGGCTTTGTTTTCCGGCTTGCAGTCATAAGGTTTGCAATAACTTAAAGCAGCACCACTGTGACATCCTGACACTTATTAAACTTTGAACACACACTGACACATGCACGTGCTCTGCCCCCTTGCATGTCTTTGTCTGCTACAGGTAGAGAAGGACAGAAGGCTCCAGCTTACCAGTGTCTGTTGAGAAGAAAGCCCTGACCGCTTCGTTGACCCCTGTCTTGAGCTTAACCTCTTCCAGGACTCGGTGAAACGTCCGCGACTGGCAGCCCGTCCTGACGCGTCGTCCCGTGTGGAACACCCTCTCTCCACCTCCCCCCGGCTACCCCACTTTTTCTTAGCCATTTCCAAAATGAGAGGTTTGTTAGACAGCCCAGACCTGATTCATCTGAAGCTCAACAGTTTCCCATCAGGTTAGCACGGGAGTCACAGTCTGCTTGCCTGACACTGTTGTTGTTATTGCATTTTCTCCTTCAGAGCAATTTCTAAATTGGTGGCTTGATAGCAGCCACGCCTTTTGTGTCGCGTAGTGCTATTCAGGTCTCAGTGCTGCTTCTGAAACAGCCAAGCAAATGCTGCTCCAAATCACTTCATTTCTGAATACACCTCTCTCTCCTTCACACACTCTCTCTCTCTGTCTTGCGTTCGCTTTCCTTCTTAACTGCCTGAGTTCACAGCCTGGGCTCTGTTCTTCATAGTGCGTTAAAGCCTTTGTATTTACCAAGATAAAAGAGGAGAGCAAAAGAGACCAGCTGGCTTGTGTTGCTGCTCCATTCTCCACTGCCTCAGACTTATTCAGCTCATTACGAGGAAACAGCACAACTGGGATCTCTCTCTTGCACAGGTTTTAGGAATTGCAGATCCCGACACTTTCTCCAAAACCAGAACTTGGGAAAAAGAACATAAAGAGCTACTCCACACTGAATGAGCATGCAAAAAACAGCATACTGTCTTTTAAAATACAATGCTAAACAGATAAGACATTGTCATTTACTTTTGAATAAAAGCACTGGTATTGAGAAAATCATAACATGTGATGGCTTTAATAACTGTCTTCTTAGAAAGTGCTTAAATTGATTTAACTCTTTAGGTTACTGACTGTATAGTTAGTATGGTAGGCTGTTCTTTCAGTACAGGCTGGGAATGAGGGGCACAAACGAACGCAGATTATGTCTGTATATAGAAATATCGATAGTGCTTTCACTTTCATATAAATCGAGAAACAGAAGTATCCTCAGAAAAAGCCTCAGATTTATATTTATAATAAGTGCCTTCTTGAGAAGCTACAGGAGGAAAAAAGATTATAATAATTATAACAATAATAATTTAAGATATTGAAACAGTAGTTTATTTCATAAATATTAGTTAAAAATCATTTTAACTTCAGTATTTAAGTCAGCATAAAACAATACCTTTCCATTTGTAAAACGTTCTAGGTGATTTGGGCTAATTTTTAGGTAAACAATACAAGTTTCTATGCAAACAAAATTCTGTGAATGTGTTTCAGGGTTGTCTCACAGCTTGGATTTGGCATCTGAAATCACTGTACAGAAAACAAAAAACACGGAACAGTGCAATCGCAAGCTCAGATGTGCTGTTGATTGCCTTTGGGTAAAAAATCCCTCAAGGATCAGGGTTAATAAACATTGAAAGGAGATTTCCAGCCACCTCAAGCACCATTTGTATAAGGAAGACAGAAAGAATGAGGAAGATGGATGGGCAGAAACAAGAGGCAACCAAAGACACCAAAAGACTATGCATATTATCACACTGGATAGTTATGATGTATGCATGTTTGAAAGATAAAAAAAACTCATTTGTTTCAGTGAATTCCAGACAAAGGATTGTGTAACATAATACCCCAAAAATGTAAGGGCCGTCCAATTTCAAAACAGTTTACACAATGGCATTGAAAAGAATTGGGATGCAACTGAGACAAAAACAGATTGTTTGTTTGTATCCACCAAAATGTCAAAACCTCAAATTCCCAAAACAAAGCCAAGACTGTGGATTTTCACAAAGCATGTTTTTGTTGTCATATTGTCTGTCCAATACACATGAGTAGAAGTTTTTAAAAACAGGTTCATGTAACTATTTCACATACAGTAGATGCAAAACCATGGACAAGTGGAAAGCCATTGGCATACAATGACTCAATGGTACCCCAAGGGCACATCTGAATGTCTCACAGTAGGTCTTTAATTTTGCTGAAATTACTTCTTTGCAGATGCAACATCACCATCAGGCCAGCCTGGCAGGCAAGAGGGCCTAGATCAATCCTCTCCACAGGGTAACATTCACTCTCGTCATGCACATGTAATTACTCAGCACATCCAGAAGAGGAATGTCCAAATTGTACAGTATCTTGGCAGCTTTATTCGTCTTAAATTTAGTCCTTCAAGTAGTTAATTGAAATGCATTTACTGTATAACATTGTGAGGAATGCTTTCTTGTTATAATTGCATTGACCTTCCTATTATTACACTTCCCCCTTTAATTATTTCACAGAATTACAAAGAAAAAACATATATACAGTACAGCATACATCTGTTTTTTTTTCAAAGCTTGAAGGCAGAACCTCATTTTGTATGGCATTATAGATACTCTGATTTGTAATACTGTCATTTAAAAATGCTCCACATTTTACCCCCTTCCCTCATGTAATCTTTAAAACAAGGGAATAATCCCATACAGGCATAAGTCATGTTTTACAGTCATCGTTCTGAAAAAGCAATTAAAACTGCATTACTTTCTTTGAGTGTTATTTGGTAATTTTTAGTTGAACTCTTTGTACCCATCAATGAAGCTATATATAAATTTAATGGTTCCTGGGTAATTAACATATACAGTTATATGTTTTTTTTTAGTTCTAATTGATGAAGAAAGTATCTCAAATGTATTTAAACTGTAAACACTTAGATACATTAATAACATGCTAATTTTCTACAGTATATGCTTACATCTTAACAAAACATTATATCAGGATACATTTTAAAGGCCATCATTAAAGATTTAGAAACTGCATAAATAACATGATCAAGAAGACATCCAGGCATTTTTTACGCTTCAGAAAGAGCATGTTTCCAAGAATTAAAAAAAATATTACATGTGAACAAACTGGGAACTTGTACTAAATACTAAGTCTAACTTTTGCTAAGACTGTTTTTAAACATTATCAGGTTTTCAAAGCTTTTTTTGCTTTAGGGACTCACATGCTTCCTAATTTACTTATTATAAAAAAGGCTATCAGTACAAACCTGAGGAGAACGTGTAGTTTTGCAAAAGTGAAGAGCATTGCTTATTTCAATCTGATCATAGGTTACATTAATAAAAATGGAGGAACAGCAGAAGTGGAGAACATTACAGTACAACAGAAACAAGTCCTTTCCCAGTTGTTCAAAGTGAAAGTTCCTCTTAAATTTGCCAAAACCACTTTAATAGGTAATACTTTCATAGTCCTGAAGATTGGTACAAACAGTACACATCTAATATACAACAGAACATAATTTACTGGGTTAACAGACTGTACTTACAATGCATGTTTTGCTTGATTTTTAATTTTGGTTGGCATTTTTCCCCACATTCAAGTTATGAAAATAATGTGAAGTGGATATTGTCCAGGTATAGATTAAATGATAAAACCTTATACAGTATACTGTCCTGTTAGTCCCTCATAAAATCAAGAATGCTTTTTAGGACAAAGGGAAATAATCTAGGACATCACTGATCTTCCAAATTAAATTCTACATAATAAAATGTGACAGTTTCATCTTTTTAATTTCTGTATTTTTTATATTGTTGGGCAGTATTAGCTAATAGCTTGTCTGGCACAACATTTACATTCTCATTTGTTTCAGTGAATTCCAGACAAAGGATTGTGTAACATAATACCCCAAAAATGTAAGGGCCGTCCAATTTCAAAACAGTTTACACAATGGCATTGAAAAGAATTGGGATGCAACTGAGACAAAAACAGATTGTTTGTTTGTATCCACCAAAATGTCAAAACCTCAAATTCCCAAAACAAAGCCAAGACTGTGGATTTTCACAAAGCATGTTTTTGTTGTCATATTGTCTGTCCAATACACATGAGTAGAAGTTTTTAAAAACAGGTTCATGTAACTATTTCACATACAGTAGATGCAAAACCATGGACAAGTGGAAAGCCATTGGCATACAATGACTCAATGGTACCCCAAGGGCACATCTGAATGTCTCACAGTAGGTCTTTAATTTTGCTGAAATTACTTCTTTGCAGATGCAACATCACCATCAGGCCAGCCTGGCAGGCAAGAGGGCCTAGATCAATCCTCTCCACAGGGTAACATTCACTCTCGTCATGCACATGTAATTACTCAGCACATCCAGAAGAGGAATGTCCAAATTGTACAGTATCTTGGCAGCTTTATTCGTCTTAAATTTAGTCCTTCAAGTAGTTAATTGAAATGCATTTACTGTATAACATTGTGAGGAATGCTTTCTTGTTATAATTGCATTGACCTTCCTATTATTACACTTCCCCCTTTAATTATTTCACAGAATTACAAAGAAAAAACATATATACAGTACAGCATACATCTGTTTTTTTTTCAAAGCTTGAAGGCAGAACCTCATTTTGTATGGCATTATAGATACTCTGATTTGTAATACTGTCATTTAAAAATGCTCCACATTTTACCCCCTTCCCTCATGTAATCTTTAAAACAAGGGAATAATCCCATACAGGCATAAGTCATGTTTTACAGTCATCGTTCTGAAAAAGCAATTAAAACTGCATTACTTTCTTTGAGTGTTATTTGGTAATTTTTAGTTGAACTCTTTGTACCCATCAATGAAGCTATATATAAATTTAATGGTTCCTGGGTAATTAACATATACAGTTATATGTTTTTTTTTAGTTCTAATTGATGAAGAAAGTATCTCAAATGTATTTAAACTGTAAACACTTAGATACATTAATAACATGCTAATTTTCTACAGTATATGCTTACATCTTAACAAAACATTATATCAGGATACATTTTAAAGGCCATCATTAAAGATTTAGAAACTGCATAAATAACATGATCAAGAAGACATCCAGGCATTTTTTACGCTTCAGAAAGAGCATGTTTCCAAGAATTAAAAAAAATATTACATGTGAACAAACTGGGAACTTGTACTAAATACTAAGTCTAACTTTTGCTAAGACTGTTTTTAAACATTATCAGGTTTTCAAAGCTTTTTTTGCTTTAGGGACTCACATGCTTCCTAATTTACTTATTATAAAAAAGGCTATCAGTACAAACCTGAGGAGAACGTGTAGTTTTGCAAAAGTGAAGAGCATTGCTTATTTCAATCTGATCATAGGTTACATTAATAAAAATGGAGGAACAGCAGAAGTGGAGAACATTACAGTACAACAGAAACAAGTCCTTTCCCAGTTGTTCAAAGTGAAAGTTCCTCTTAAATTTGCCAAAACCACTTTAATAGGTAATACTTTCATAGTCCTGAAGATTGGTACAAACAGTACACATCTAATATACAACAGAACATAATTTACTGGGTTAACAGACTGTACTTACAATGCATGTTTTGCTTGATTTTTAATTTTGGTTGGCATTTTTCCCCACATTCAAGTTATGAAAATAATGTGAAGTGGATATTGTCCAGGTATAGATTAAATGATAAAACCTTATACAGTATACTGTCCTGTTAGTCCCTCATAAAATCAAGAATGCTTTTTAGGACAAAGGGAAATAATCTAGGACATCACTGATCTTCCAAATTAAATTCTACATAATAAAATGTGACAGTTTCATCTTTTTAATTTCTGTATTTTTTATATTGTTGGGCAGTATTAGCTAATAGCTTGTCTGGCACAACATTTACATTCTTCTAAGTCCATGAATGGATCCTATTTCTCCGAAGAGCTGCTTTAAATGCAGTTCATTGTTCACGTGAATGACAGAGCTTCTGTAAAGGTCGTACCAATTTATAACACTAATTAAAAATTTACAATTTCTTGCTGAGCCAGACCATGATTTTACTAAACAGAGCTCTCCATGTTTTTTTCTATTTGATTCATATTCATTTGAGTTTATTCTTTATGCATAACAGCAGAAAAAGCAATTCTCTTGTTTTGTCTTGTTTTTTTAAAAACTATTTCTAAAAATATGATTTCTAAAAGATATCCATGTTAATAGGTTATTTTTATCTTGATATATGAAATGCAAATATCGTCAGGATGTTGAATGAAGATTTATTTTTGTAAAGTAATTAGGAGTAGAAATGAGCAATTTTGCCATTGGTCATTCTTGTGGAGGACAATAACACCAATACCACACCAATTTCACCTCTAACACACACAACTGTTTTTTTAAACATTTAGTAATGGGAAAATAACAGGTTAAGATTTAACAATGTTATAAAGCCCTGTCAAATATTTTCATTATTGTTACAGCTCATTTTAATTTCCAGAGACAAGTGTGTATTTTTGTTTTCTTGAGATAGAGAAGCTTAACATTTCCATAGTAACTCAGTGTGTTAAGTTGTGAAAGAAAGTATGGAGTTTGTCATTGTTCAGCTTGGCTCTTCTCTGAAGATAGAAAAATAACATGTTTTATATTCAAGTTGCCAAACAGGAACAATAAGTACACCAGGCTTTTTTTTTTCTTTCAAGTAATACTCTACAGTGCAGTCACAAAAGGGATCTTCAAAACCAATTTTAAAAAAGCACAGTAAGTGAATGCTGAAGGTAGTGATATATTAATATTGTTCAATAATAGTGAGAAATGGCATCAATAATAATAAAAAATACATACATTTTAGACATTTGGCATGATAATATCTCATAGCTGGTATCCATAAAGATGCAAATGCTATGGACTATATTTTATTAATGATGCATTTTTCTCATTGCCACCTTTGAAGTTGATTTGTGGTTATTTACATACTGTATTGCTCACTGTAGCAAGAGTGCAATAACATGATGATTTCCACATGTTCTGTGATGAGAGATGCTGAAAAGGTTGTCAGCTGAATGCCTAAATTAACGTTAACCCCCAAACTGCAGTAAATTCAAGAGTGCCAGGTATACCTTTCCTAGCCTGTAACTGTTCATGGAGTTATCACCTTAGCCATCTAAAACACAGTTTAGAAGAATGAAAGTTAACATACTGTACATCTAAAATACTGGCTGTATTATCCTTGTTTCACAAGGAAATGTGCAAGTTGCAGCAGCACTTAAACATTGCATTTAATAGATGGGCACTGCAACACACAAGGAGAAATTTAAATAAATCTGGCTCATGTTTTAGTCCTTGTACTTATTATCTGTGAACATCCAGTGGCCTAATTCACACCAGATTGTCAAGACAACATAACTACTGTACATTATAGGCTGGTCAATCACCGTTTAAAATGTGTGTGAGTTATTTTCAGGTCCCTATGTGAAAGTGTCAGCAAAGCCATTTATTAATATTTTGCACGTACAGAATTCTCCAACTCAAACATCTGTTACCTTTTGTCTTTACATGTTTGTTGCCTACTGTATTGTCTGCCTTTTTTATTCTAGAGAAATACAGGAATATGGGTATGTCACAGTCTCGTCCTTCAGACATTTAGAAACATACAGTAGATGGCACAGCTACAATTGCAATGAAGTGCAGAGGTGTTTATTGTGGGGAACTGTGTTCCCAAAGTCCACACCAAACAAAAACTGTGAAAAACACAAACTAACAAAAGGGAAAAAACACAAAGCTATAGTACGGTACAAGAATACTGTATATACTGTACATTAATTGATTTAGAAAATAGATTCTTGTAGACAGCTCCTACTCTACAATGCTACTAACTACCTCCTCTTTCTCCTATCTTGAGGAGCTCCTTCCTAGGTAAAACTCCTCCCCCTAGAATCTTCCATTACAAAGCAAAAAGAGAATTAAACAAAATGATGATCATAATTCTGAAATACACTTTTCTCCAGTACTTAACAATTAAACAATTAACATATTAACAAAACCAAAATATAATTATTACTTTTATGTATATAAACAGTTTTAAGAAAATACTACCCCCTCTTAATGGTATCTACTTATAAATCAATCCACGCATGGGCAACACTGAAACAGGCAGTACTAAGCCAGCCCCTGTTGCCATGCCAAGGTTTGGGTCCTACAGGTTGCGAAAGAAAACATTTTGCCTGGTGAGAAATCAAAACAAGCTGTTCATTGCAAACACCAATTTAGTTTATTTCACTTATAAAACAAAGAAAAACTGGTGTTTGGTTTGAGTTAGTTTAATTTTGACCTTACCTGAACAACCTTGCTTTACTCTGCACCCACAGAGAAAGCAAATTATTCCCGGAATTCCGGACTAGGTAACTTTTTTTTTTTTACCAGAAACCAGATTTATTGCCCTTGTTTGGATATTGAAATGTTTGCCTATCTACATGTGGATACCTCACGAGTACCTGGTGATCTGGAAACAGAGTCTCCAGTCACATTACCACTCTTCCTCTCCAAGAGTGGCGGTGCTTGGCAATCGGGACAGGTAATCCGCTGTCACATTTTGTTTACCAACTCTGTCGAATCTTAAACTTAAATGGTTGCTCAGATTCTCACTCCTGAACCAATTATCCAACCACATCCCTTTCCTTTCCATATTTAAAGTTCCCTCACACACCAACCCATGCTCACTATTGAGAAGCCTCTAGTAGAATTCTCTTGTGTGTTTTTCTAAGCCTTTTTGACTGATCTCCTGGTACCAAATCTTTGCTCCTGCCTTTTGACCACGCCTTTTGGATTTCATTTTTTGGATTGTCTTTTGGACTTCTCTCGTTACCGGACTCATTGCCTCCCTAGTCGACCTAGCCCCTGGATTTAATCTTTTGGATTGTCCTTGTGCTACTCTGCATTCTGCGGGATTCACGGTTACGCATTAGGATCCTCCTATTCTACCAGTTGACACTTAGTCCACTCACACGTTTCTGAATTCAAAGTTAAATTTGCATTGCTTATCTGACCTAGGACTTTGCTGAGGTGATGGAGATGGTCCTTCCAGGTGTTGCTGTAGATGACTACATCACTCAAATATGCAGCACAGTAATCATCACATCCCTCATGTCCCTTGTCCATCAGGTGCTGAAATGTGGCAGGGGTTCCATGAAGTCTAAAAGGCATAACAGTAAACTGAAACAATCCTAGGGGTTTTCTAAACGCTGTGTATGCTTTAGACTTCTCCTCCAATGGAACTTGCCAATAAATGATTTATTTCCTGGTTGTGGTACGAATGCTGTTTCTTACTAAGATGTGATAATTGCAGCTTGTTTGAGAAATTCCAAGTGTCTAAATCTCCCTCTGTTTCTTCATCTTCCTCCACTTTACGCACACAAAAAAGGAACTGCTCACTGTGGTGTTCCTCTCTCTCCATTCTTTAAGGAGATTCACATGATAAATCTGTGAGTTCTTCCCCTTGTCAGGATGTTCCACCTCATAAGCCATAGGACCCATCTTCTTTATGATTGTACATGAACCCCGCCATTTCACAAGAAGTTTATTGGTTGAACTGGGAAGAAGTAGAACCTTTTAGCCTGGCCAGTAAATCCAATGGCCCTTGAACAGTTTTTTTCCCCCCATATAGCAGAATCCAGCTGAAGCTTGTGTAACCTCTCAATATGCAAAGAGAAGAAAAAGTAACCATCTATCCCAATCCTTTCCAGTATCGGACACATTTCTTCAGCATGTTTTTAAGAGTTTGATTAAACCTTTCAACAGGTCACAGTCACTGATAACTAGTACTGTATATACTGGTATACTGCATTACTTTTCTCCAAAGGTCAAACAATATGCACAGCTATTCTTTGAAATGGGGTGGAAATTATTGGCAAAGGTGTCACAGAACCTATACGTGGAATAGGAGGATCCTTATGCGTGACTGGAATCCCACAGGACACAGAGTAGCAAAGGGACGATCCAAAAGACGAAATCCAAAGGCTGGGTCGATAAGGGAGGCAGAGGGTCCAGTAACGAGAGATATCCAAAAACAATCCAAAAGTCAAAATCCAGAAGGCGAGGTCAAGAGGCGGAAGCAGAAGATTTGGACGGGAGATCAGTTGAAAGGCTTGGAAACACACACTGGAGAATACTACAAAAAGCTGCTCAATAGTGAGCATGGGAAGGTGTGCGAAGGGGGGTTTAAATACTGAAAGGAAAGGGGTGTGATTGGATGATTGGTTAGGGAGTGAGAATTTGAGGAATCTGATGCATGTGAGAATGTGATGGGTTCAATCAGGGATGAGATTGTGAAGCAGAGGTTCCGGGAATGTAACGTCGTTTGCGAGGAAGAGTGTGGAATGTGACAGGGACAGAACGGCGTTTCTGAGTTAAGAGTGTGGGGCGTGACAAAAGGTTGAAGAGGAGCTCGGTTAGATTAATGTATAGTAGTAGTTTTCTGGCACGTGGGGCATGTTTAACAATATGTTTGCACATGTTTGTAGTGTTGGCCAATAAAAGTGTGAGCTAATCCTCAAGTACGTCTTTTGATGTCCTAAATGCCCTGCCCATGGAATTGTGATAAATTCCGGTATGTTAGTATATAAAGCCTAATAAGATTATTTTTATGGATCTGACACATTAAAATACAGTACTGTATATTGTAACTGTGATTAACAGTTTTAAAGATACTATATTGCTGCTATGTGAAATACTCCAAGCCCACAATTAAAGAACTTTAATGTTTATATTTATTGCATCAATATAGTATATGCAGCATGTTACTGTAAATATTGCCAGCTGTCACATTTCAGCCTCACAATATGGTCTAAACAATTAAAAGGTACCGAAACATCCTTTCATTATTAAAATACCTATTATTGACATTTTAAATGTTCTGCACCCTAATACGACTTGCTTGTGAGACGGGCATTGAAGGAAAAGCCTCTTACCACACAG
This sequence comes from Lepisosteus platostomus, assembly GCF_059453375.1. Classification (NCBI taxonomy): domain Eukaryota; kingdom Metazoa; phylum Chordata; class Actinopteri; order Semionotiformes; family Lepisosteidae; genus Lepisosteus; species Lepisosteus platostomus. The sequence goes on from NC_142614.1 coordinate 59,951,698, forward strand.
ACAGTATTCACTGCAGGGATTTTGTCCCCCTCAGCAGCCCTGCAATCTGCCTGTGTATTGTTGTCTATTGATTCTTTGATGTACTTCTCCTAAGAAGAGATAAACATCTTAAACTATATGTTTGCCAATCCTCAAGCTTAATAGTTGCCATGGTTGCAGTAAGACTTTTCAGTATTGTATTGCATTTGGCATTTATTTAATTACTTTTGCAGCACACCAGATCAGAAACAAAGCTTCTGAACTGCATGGCAGAATCTGTGGAATTGTGGTAAGGCATGATCCAGTGACAGTGCAGAGAACAGTACATCAGCACCACTATACAGCAAATGGAGAACAGGTGCTGAGTAATGTACATGTCTTGCAAGCACCATTCTGTTAAAGATCCCAACAAAATTCAAGAAGCTCAAACAATGTATTTCTTCCCCTTTGATTTTCTGTATGAAACAGTCCACAAACTATTTAATCAGACAATAGTGTGATGACGTTTAGGTTAAGTATCTTGAAGGTAGTGAAGCCGGTTGCACTATAATTAAATATAGTTGATATGGTTCCTGTGGTGTGTGATTGATTTATGACATCTGCCTCATCAGGTGGCTTCCTGTTACTTTTTGGTGTAAATAGTCAGATATAGCTTTGCACAGATTAAACGTTTTAAAAAGTTAATTGCAAGATGAGAGTTCTGTCATTTAGTTCCTTAATTTTCAATCTAACCCATGACCCATTCCTGATACATAATTATGCTTCACACTGGATTTTGTGCTCTAAAGGCCTTCTACTTTACACCTAAAAATACCCAAGAGAAAAGTTTAAAAGTGTGCTGGTCATTAAAATGAAAATCTGCAGATTTCATAGTGTAATAGGCTGACAAAATAGTCTTGAGGATTTGGTAGATTTATAGCAGGCTAGTTAGAGAGAAATTTAGAGTAATTACTTTCCTTTGGTAAACAGAACAAAGTAGTGAGGCAGGATTAGAGTTACTCCTTGACAGCAACACAAATTAATTTTCAAATTCAAATGGACTGGTGCCTTCTGTGCAGTTTCTAATGTAAGCCTTAATTCCGTTTTTTGGTTCTTTTTCAATATTTTCTTAAGCCTGGTATTGAGAATAGGAGTTTTCCTTAGGTCTTTTTGTTTGCTCATATCTATCAACCTGTTTCCATCAGTCCAGCAATCTGTTTGAACTGATAAATACTGACGGACATTTTTTGTTGTGTTTTTAATTCCACTCAATATCCATTGGGCGATATATAGTGTGTATGTGACTGTTTGATAGGACAGCTGTCATTGAGGAGAGGTTTAGCTCATTGGGTCAACAAACAAACCATATTAAGGTTTAAGGGGTGTGTAATAAGGGCTTCAGTGGATTGGTGCAGCTGTAGCTCATCAGGTAGTCTCTTTAAATTCCTCTACAGAGTCCTCTGTGGAGAGAGTGCCTGGATAGAAGGTTAACAACTCTCTCTTGGTTGTGAGGGTTAGACAGGTTAAGTTCAGACACAGTGAGGCTGGATGGCTGAAGGTACAAGCACAGCTGGCTCTCCCAGTGGATATGTTTAACCACCACCTGGAGAGACTCCCTGGTGAACAGCTTGGTTCCATTATAGAAATGAAGACCAGGAGGGGAAGAAAAGAGGAGGCGCTCTAAGGTGGAAGCCATGTCGGCTGCTGCCTGGTTGGTTGGGAAGTAAGGTTTCCCATCAGCCACTGATTGGAGACTGAGAACGTAGCGGGAGCCCTGACTGCTGCTGTGTCAGGGGCGCTGGTATGGGTCATGGTTACCACATCTGGCCAAACAACATGGTACGGAGGCTGTGTTACAGCTTGTGTTTAAGGTTACTACTGGTTAAAGTTTTGGTTTCTGATTGAGGGAGAGACGGGGTTGTTTTTTCTTCCCCGATAGGCGTTCTGTGAAAGAATTATTTGGTTCTGGACCCCAGTAGGAGTTTGGGTTGTCACAGCTTCCAGACCTTGAGTCGGACTGAGGAAGGGAGACTGCTTACTTATTAATTAATTCCACTGTTCATGTAGAAGAAGTGTGAGAGAACCTTTGAGTTTAAAGCCCGCTGGTCAGGTGTGTGGGAACCCTGCAGTGTGTAAGCCCTCAGAGCATCGAGTTGGTAGCTGGGAGTACGCCTGATGATCGGTCAACTGGGGAAAAGTAACCCTGGCCTCAGCATGGTCCTGAGGATTTCCCCAGGAGGGGAAACACAGTTATCAATAATCCTTAGGGGACTTTATACTAAAGAGAAAACAACCGGTCATACAGACGAACTGGTGGTGCATAGCTCTGATGATACGGTTAACAGTTCAGGGTTACAAGCTGGAGCCTATGGTTTATGGTGGCTGGTGTAAAGTCTCCCGATAGTAGGTTTAAGATCTGGTTATGATAAAGAACTTCCCTTAAGACCCAGTGAGTCTCTGAATTTAAATTCACGTAGCTGGAAATTTGCTTACACTTGGCACAAGCAGGAGCCTGGCAACAGACTGTTCTGAGCCTGAGCTATATAATAAGTACAGCTTTGGTCAAGCAATTCAATTACATTAAATAGAAAGCATTTTTTTTCCTGTTTTTAGACTCATATCTTGTACTTCCTTGTGCTACAATTTTAGCATTTTTAAGGACATCTCCTGGTTTTCCTTTATTGATTCAGATGGTCAGCTCTGATCTGCCCCTGCAAATATACAGTATATATATGTAGTCTTAAGAACTTAAGAATATTTGTCCCATTTAACACATTTGGTTGTTAGTAGTTAATAGAGCCAAAGATCTAATCCAGCCATTTCTTGAAAGAAGCCAGGGTATCAGTATTGGTTTAAGAACGTGGCTAAATAGCTTGTTCCAGACCCAGAACCCTTTGTGTAAAAAAAGTTCCTTCTTTTCTAAACTCACTCCTCCAGTTTTACATTTCCGTATATCTTCTATTTGTGTCTTCTGGTTTGTGTTTTGCTGTTGATTATGAAATAGTTCATGTGGTTTTCACTGTTGATGTCTCTGAGGACTGTGGCTGTTAAGCATTTATGGTCTTTTGATAAAAAATGAGTAGTTCTAGTGTATCCGCACAATACATGGTAATAATGTTGTCCAGCACCTTGTATACATAAAATGCTATAAAAATGCTATAACATTCTGTCATTTTATGAAGGTTCCTGTTTTTCATTAACAGCTGATTATAATTAGCAAAACAAGCAACTGTTTAATCACCACATGAAGCACTCAGAAGCATTACAGCTATGCTCCTACGCCTTATAAATTTACTTTTCAAAAGTTAACAAAAACATGATTAAGCAAGCTAGACTTACAGTAACATAAAACACATTTTTTGATGTAAATCAACCCACTTGAAAGTATTATCAAAAGACTTTAATCTTATTGTCATACCTGACAAGAACCTAGAGTTATCCAAGCTTGGAAAAAAATATTTCACATACCTTCATCTCTGCAGGAATTGTTTGAAAATCTTGCCTGTTGATGTACAGTCCAATTCCTGAAGAACTGTCAAAGAAAATCAACATGAAACAAATTATATCCAATGTACTTATATATGGCAGATCATTTACATTTGTATAGTCTAACAAACTTCTTGAGCCTAAACTCACATACTTTTCTTCTCAATTTACCTCTGCAACATTTATTATAATCCAATATACAGTAAATAACGGAAGTAAAAGGTGTTTATACCTTTTTAAATTTTATGATGCTTTTAGAAGCTGCCATTTTGTTTTTGGCTGGGACAGGTATGTTTGTGTAAATGTCAACCTCTTGCTTGAAGCTTTTAATATTATAAGCTAAATTTTCCTAAACACAGACAGAAATGCATTTACTGTATGTGCCAGTTACCTGGCAACAAAAAAATCTGTGTTTATCTGAAGCTTGTCCAGAAAATTCTGTCTAGTGTTTTGACAAAAAAGATTAACAAATATTTATTTGGTGCAATCACATTTACAAAAATAAAATTCTGGAACACTGTACAGTATAAAGAGCCAAAGGTGTTTTTTTGTATTCATGGTTATTAATCCTCTGTCACAATGAAGTGACTCAAGCAGCATATTGAGAATTTTATATGACTGAAAAATATGTAGGCTCCGATCTACTGCGGTTAGAAAAAAAAAACATAATTCAGTTTTAGAGAGAAATAGTACTGTGAAGCATGAGTTGTTTGAGCACGATCCAAATACCACCCAGGTTTGAGGTTCAATCCCTGTCTTCTCACACTGAGTATGGTATCTGATTGAACCAACTTATCACCAAGAGAAGAAAGATCAAAAGGTTCTGGTGTACCACTCCCCTATAACACTGGAAGAGTAGAGTAGTTTATTGCCATATAATAATAACTGCTTACACTTGTATAGCGCTTTTCTGGACACTCCACTCAAAGCTTTACAGGTAATGGGAACTCCCCTCAACCACCAACCAATGTGCAGCCCCACCTGCATGATGCAACGGCAGCCATAGTGCGCCAGTACACACACCACACACCACACCAGCTATCAGTGGGGAGGAGAACAGAGTCATGAAGCCAGTTCAGTGAGGGGGATTATTAGGAGGCAGTGATTGGTAAAGGCCAATGGGGAATTTGGCCAGGACACCCGGGTAACACCCCTACTCTTTTCAAGAAACACCCTGGAATTTTTAGTGACCACAAAGAGTCAGGACTGAAAGACGGCACCTTTTTTACAGTACAGAGTCCCTGTCACTATACTGGGGTATTAGGACCCTCACAGACCGCGGGTGAGCATCCCCTGCTGGCCCCTCTAATACCTCTTCCAGCAGCAACCTTAGCTTTCCCAGGAGGTCTCCCCTCCAGGTACTGACCAGGCTCACACCTGCACAGCTTCAGTGGGTTGCCAGTTGTGAACTGCAGGGTGATTTGGCTGCTGGTGCCATACTGTATGTACACACACATTGGAATTCTTAATCGCGCTGATCTCTCAGGACATAGTACAGCAGGCAACACCACACATTGTAGACAGTACATTACAAACATAATACATAATAACAACAGGAATAAGAAATATGTAGTGGAGTAAAACAGTTGGTGAAAAGTTTCTGAAGAAACTTTAATGTAGAAATATCTGCATAATTAAAAATAAAGATAATGACAATGCAGGCTTTTTGTTACTTAGTAGTCACATGAAGTATGTAGGTCAGCTGTCACAAATCCTGGGTCTAACATTCTGACACAGGGCTGTTGTTAGTAATACAGGTATCACCATGGTCATAGTGTATTTTAACAGTAATGGCTATAATGGTGGTTGGTGCAGTCTTATTATTAGCCTTCCATGCTAGCTTATGGTTTTTTCATTTTTGAATTACTGTATTTCAATATCAGATCTGACATGATACTCATAATGGCACTTGGAAAATAATGCTGCCAATATTATGTAAATGACACTGCAGATTAGTATAGGAGATGGGAGATTGCAAATGGACCTTTCTTTTATCGTCTGTGATAGGTAATTTCTCACCTACCTATTGCTCAGGACAATTCTGATTGCATTGGTCTCTGCAGAGACACATTTAGGAATGCTTGATAGCTATTCATAAACTTTGTTGCTGCCAAAGACTAAAGGTTATGTTACAACCCTATTTGCGAACTAAGAATTATGGGCACTGCACCTCAAATAAAGAATTAAAATGCTTCACACTTATATTGGTCTTAATTATCTTGAACTCAAGCCTCTGGAGAATTTTAACTGGTTTAAACAAACATAGCATACTTTTTAGAGGTAATTGGGTTTAATACAAATCAGTGATATACTGGAATAAAATAAAAACCTAAACTGGAAGAATTTAAACCCCAAACATATTACATTACATCGAAAAACAATGTTATCACTAAGTTATAAGCCGTGGCATAATTTGCTCGAAAGAAAAAAAAACTGCTATACTTGTCATACAGTCCCAACATAAAATATTCTCAAGAATGACATTTGTTTTACTTACTGAATATTAAAATTCAATCAGAAAGTACGATTTTAACTACTTAAAAATGTCAATATCGGCTCGCACCCTGTTTAATCTGTATGTCAGTGGCTTCCCAGAAACCACATCCTGAAAGTTTATACTGTATATGCCAATGACATCTGTCTGGCAACACAAGACCCCAGTTTTGACACCTTGGACCAGGTCCTAAATGAGGACATTTCAAAACTTGAACAGTACTGCAACACATGGAGAAGCAAACCAAGCCCCACGAAAACTGTATCCAGTCAATTTCGCCGCAGAATACTGTGCCCCTGTCTGGTCAAGATCATCACAAACTCACGGAGCAGACACCCAGAATCAATGCCACCATGCGTATCATCACTTGAACCCTACACTGCACCCCACTCCTCTAGCTCCCTGACCTAGCAAACATCACACCTCCACACATCCGACGACTTGCAATCACCCACAGAAGGCTTAAAAAGGTCCAAAACACTTCTCGCCCGCCACTAATCCACCAAAGACATGTCTGCCTTCAGAAAAGTTAATCTGGAAAAACCCCAGCAAGACTTCAATGCCGACACCAACTGGACTCAAGAATGAGGATAAACAGACTTAAATAAGCACCTCATGACATGCCCTGCCAAACAACTCCCCACCTTTTACCTTCCATGAAAAGAGTGGTCTACAGTACAGTACATACAAACTACAGTATGCAGCACATCGTAAAGGAGTGCCCAATCCACAGACTCAGTAGAGGACTACACACCGGACCAACACAAGCCGGACCAGAATTATCACTTGGCTCAGGCACTTTGCATTCGCTAAATAAAACTCTTTACTTGGCTGCCAGTTTACTGTTGTTTTTCCCACTTTACACATTACGTTTTGTTATTTGATTTAAGCAAAAGATATACATTTTTATAAATATAAAATCCAAATATAGATTATTTTGGTTTAATAGCATTTTTGTTAGCTTCTCGGGGTGTGTGGCATGTTGGGGTCTTTCTACTGTAATCTCTTTGGGAAGAGCTCTGATTAGAATAATAAACTTCTTAAAGTTTTGATTCCTCCTGCTGGTTTAAACTCCTTTGTATCAGCTGGTGAAATCTGCGCTACTGCTTTGTACCTATAATGGCTCGACCTGACTGTTACTATGTAATATTTTTGTTCTGATACAAATGGAGTTTATAAACATATGATTGAGAGGATGACAAATGCACTTCCACTCTCTTATGCATAAATATTCACCTGCTGTGCAAAACACCCTCCATCCCATCATCTCCTTTGCAGCTGCCTTGCTGCCTCATTCTTTGTACTGTAAGTGAGGGGGGTGTGGTTGCCTTGACCTAACAGCCAGAGCTGCCATTTCCTCAGACTGGAAAGTTAACACCAAATAAAATATTACGTTTACCCCTTGTATTAATTTTCTTATCATGCTAATTAGACCTATTTGACCAAACTACTGAAAGAATCCTTATATCTCATAAAGAGATATACCATTCTATTTAATGTGAAACAAAAAAAAAACATTTGAATCTTTCACTATTCATTTTTCTATATGTATAAATGACCAACCTGATATCAATATAAAGGGAATTTCAGAGGAAAAAATTAAGCCCTTAGTATGCATGTTATCTTCTATTTGACTCACAATCATTAGGGTCCAATGACATTGGAAAATGGTAACAAAGTGGTAACCAGTGAACCGTGCAGCTTGATATTTCACTAAAAGAAAAACACCTCATAGAATATATGAATATGTTAGTGCAGAAAATATTTAACCAACCTTGGAGAAGACCTATTACTTATGCTACAGGAAAAAAAGAACTAGGAAAATAAAAAATACCCTGAACAAGAAAGGATTTGTATCTGCAGTGGTAGTGATAGACAATGGATCTTACTTGAGGTTGTAGGTGGAAGCTGTAATGAGGCAAATAAAGTAAGGAAGAAATTTATGGAGACAGGCAGGCAGGCACACTTTTTAGAACTTAAAACAAGAACAAATGGATGACTATTAAAGAATGGTGACTACCCATGCTATTATCAAAGTAAAAACGTAGGTTTCAAGTGAAATTGCGAGCTGTGTAGTGTTCTTCCAGACTGTAGGAGAGTTCTAAAATTTCAGAACAAGGCCAAACACAGGTGATAAATTCGATTTTGCTGTAGTCGCAGATTTACATTACACAGACAATTCAAGTGAATGGATAATTGTTACATTTGCTGCGAAATATGAACACTTGGGATTTACATATAAATATCTCAGTAGTGGTATTAAGTTAACAAAAGAGTTGTTCTTTTGCGTGTTTATTCATTATATTGAAATTAGAAAAAAGTTTTTTCAGTATTGTAAAAGCTGCTTATTTCCAAGACAGTTTAGATTTACTACTAGTAATTAGTTTACTGTATGTTTTGTAGACGCAGTCGCAGTGAAGAACAGATTCGAACTGCTTGGCAATGAAGACAAACAGCCGGACGAATTGTGGCAGGAATTCCAATCCATGATCATCAAAATAGCACAGGAACATATACCATACAAGGAATTAGAGAAAAGGAGCAAGTGGCTGTCGGCAGAAACCATCAAAATCGCCGATCAAAGAAGAGCAGCCAAAGCCGTTGGGGACCGAGACGAAGCTAGGAGGCTAAATGCGGAATTTCAAAAGGCAGCAAGGAAGGACAAAGAAGCATACTGGGATCAGCGATGCAAGCAAATGGAGGAGGACTGTCAAAAAGATCACACCAGAAATCTTTTTGCGCAGGTCAAGAAAATCCGAACTTCTTTCACTGCCCGCAGAGGAGCAATCAAAGACAAGAACGGGAAGGTCCTGACTGGCCAGCAATGCATCAGAAGCAGATGGAGAGAATACACGGAAGAGTTGTATACAAGCACTAGTGACCCTGAGCCACCCCACGACGACCCAGTGGAAATGGAGCCAGCTATCCTGGATGAGGAAGATGTATGGGCGCTGAAGCAGTTACCAAACAACAAGGCACCTGGTATTGACTGCATCCCAGCAGAAATGTTGAGGCCTGTTCCACCAGTGGCTATCAAAGCGATCTGCCAGAAGATCTGGGAAACCAGCAGGTGGGCAAAGGATTGGAAAAGATCAGTATTCATCCCACTGCCTAAGAAAGGTGACGCAAGGGACTGTTGCAACTACCGTACAATAGCCCTGATTCCTCATGCGAGCAAAGTCCTTCTGAAGATCATACAGCAGCGTCTGCGCCCAATCATTGAAGCAGAACTACCTGACTCGCAAGCTGGGTTCAAACGAGGTCGTGGTACCCGTGACCAAATCACAAATCCGCAGTGGATTATGGAGAAATGTCATGAACATCAGAAAAACATCTACATTTGCTTCATCGACTACAGTAAGGCATTCAACTGCATCGAACACGATAAGCTACGGAAGGCCCTGCAAGAACTGGGAGTGCCAGCACACTTGATCCAGCTGATAAGATCCTTTTATAAAGATCAAGACGCAACTGTTCGAACACAACATGGAGACACAGAATGGTTCAAAATCGAGAAAGGTGTGCGACAAGGCTGTATTCTGTCTCCTTTTCTTTTCAATCTTTACTCAGAAATGATCATGAGGAAATTAGATCTGGAAGAATCGGAAATCGGTGTGAAGATTGGAGGCAGAAATATTAATAATCTCCGCTATGCTGATGATACAACATTACTGGCGGAAACGGAAGATGGCCTGAAATACCTCATTTTAAGAATCAAAAAGGAAAGTGAAAAGATGGGTCTCCACCTCAACGTCAAAAAGACGAAGATCATGACAACAGCTGGAAATGGAGCAGTCAAAATAACCATCAGTAATGAAGAGATCGAATGCGTCAAGGTTTTCTGCTTCTTGGGATCCATGATCAACCGAACTGGAGTCTGCGGCCCTGAAATCAGGCGACGAATAGCGTTAGGCCGTAGTGCGATGCTGAGCATGCACCAAATCTGGAAGAGCAAAGACATCAGCCTCACAAGCAAATGCAAAATGGTCCATGCTATTGTGTTCCCCATATCAATGTATGGGTGTGAAAGCTGGACTTTGAAAAAAGCTGACTGAAAGAGGATGGATGCTTTCGAGCCATGGTGCTGGAGTAGACTGTTACGGATACCATGGACAGCAAGGGTCACCAATAAAGAGGTTCTGGAGCGCATCAAGCCAGAAATTTCGCTTGAGGGAAAGATCACCAGACTTCGGCTCACTTATTTTGGTCACGTGATGCAATCAGATTCATTGGAAAAAGCAATGATGCTTGGAATGGTCAGTGGAACAAGAAGACGAGGCCGCCAAAGAACGCGGTGGCTCGACGCTATCAAAACAGACACTGGCTTAGGCATAGAACAGCTGAAAGAGAAAGTCCAAGACCGGAAAGCGTGGCGAGAGATGGCCTATAGAATCGCCGAAAGTCAGATCCGACTGACCGGATAACATCGTCATCATCAACATGTTTTGTAGAATACATAAGCTGAAGTAATTTCTTCTCTACCAAACTAGTTTATAAACTTCTTCGTCCTAGCGTTAATCCCGCATCGTTAGGGTCCGCTTGTCGGCACGCCTGTCTCCTTTTGGCGCAGTCATAGGTAAACAACCTGCAGTTATTCAAGATACTGTACCTGATTGGCCCAGCAGGGGATTAAGGAATGATTCTTTAGGTAACATTTTCTGTTAATTTACAAGTAATTTAATAGTTATTAGATTATAATTACCTGGTTTGATTTTATAGTGCCACCCTTAAAAAGGGTGAAGGTTTTACATTTCTAGGTAGAAGGCATTATCCCTGTTATCTCTGTCAATGTACTGAAGTTTTATTAACAGCTTTTGAATATATTTTTTCTTTCTCTGAGTGCAACTGCTGGAAAACTCAGACCCTGTAGATTTGTGCATCTTAAGTAATTCTAGTACCTGTGCAACACTTTAGTCTGTTTTATTTCACACAGAACATGCTTTTCCCAGCCTGAGGCAAACTGTCATCTTCTGTGGTGGAGACCTGAGAGCAGTGTATTCAATTTGCATCAGACATTTCACTTTCAGTGTCTAGAAGCTTTCCATTTTGAAACATTTCTGAAACATTATTTCATCCTTTGTTATAATACTGGAAAATATATTTAGCCTCCATTTCAATATTCTTTTCTCATTCTTGGCTTTTCTAATATCCTTTGTAATGTTATTCATTACAGTTTTCTTTAAATGGATCCTGTTCTTTTTAAACATATAGATAATAAAGTTTATTATTAATAGATTTTTTGAGTAGTTTGACTTTGTTCTGTGCTTCAAGCAGATGCTATAAATTGTTGTCATCTGTTCACTACTGGTTCCATAACTATCTTGTTCCATTCTGCTTCTCTTAAAATAGGTCTTCATAGTCTGCTTTTCTGAATTTGCTTATCCTCTGCTTTGTGTTCTTCTAGTGTAGTTTCAAAGTATAATTCAAAAGCACACCATATCATCACAGATCCTTAATGGGTTTATTTTTGCCTGAAAATACAGGCACACAGGCATTCCCTGTGTAGTTTAGTAGTCTTACTAAACTCTGTAAGGAAGCAACCATTAACCATGTCTACTTTTTCAATTTTACCTGCTGACATCCCCAATGGTGTTTATAGTTGTTTGAGGAAAAAAAAAATACTACAATAACTACTGCTTCTTTTGCACATACATCCTTGAAATCATTTAAGACTAATATGACTGATTAATATGTGAATTCAGTGAACAGTAGGATGCTACTTGTACTATGCCCTTGAATGCTTTTTTAGAAGTCTGACCCATATTGATTAAGACTTGATTTATATGGGTTTAAGTATACCTCCACCTCTTCCATCTTTTTCTTCTGAATGCTGTGCATCCACTCATTTAGCATTCATTAACATAATGTTAGCCAGGTTTCAGTGATGCTACCACTGAAGTAATGGCAACCCAAGTCTGCCAAATATGAAAGTGTGCAAAGTTCACAAAAGTTCCAGCTCTGAAAAATCTTCATTGGAAGGAACGACCTGTGGCTGACAGCACCTGCCTGAGATGCAGAAGGGTGCTTAAGCAGCACCGTGGTATTTCATGCAAGAATGCAGAGCTATCGAAGGATGCTCCATGAAATTAATCACAAATGTGTGACCATTAATAGGGTTTTAAAAGGAGAGCTCAGAGAGTCTACTCCAAGCCACCCTTCAATGAGAGAGACGAGACATAAGTACTGACTTTTGATGTAGTCAGCATCATGTCCTATCCAGGCACAAGCAACTCTTTTCCTGTCTCTCTCTGTGTCTATTTACAGTATACATTACACTTGTATAGACAGGTCACATACTGTAGCTTCTGTGTGGGCTTCCCTCTCAAGCATGGCCTACTATGACTGCCTTCCTGCCTCAAAGCAGCTCTTTAACTCATAAGCAGATTAAAAAAAAACTTTTGTAAGTTATGGCTTTGCCTGTCTGAGGCTTAGAGCTGACTCTTCTCTCTTGACTGCTCCTTTAGACACCTCCTCAGAAGAAAATCACCTTGCCTGATTAAGTGGGCATTCTGCAACCACCTCTACATTCTCCCATGAAATGCATGAATATACTGCTCCCTTGGGAGGTGTTATCGCCCCCATGTGGTCCCACCTAGGACAACCAGTCTCTCTCTGGCTACAGAGTCAAAATCTCCCCCTTAATGATGGCTAAAGCTCACCCCTGTTGTAAAATCATTGCACACTATGCACACAAGTATGAGTTGTTTTATGAGCACAAATGTCAAATGCTATGAGCAACTTGAGTGAAAGTTAAATGTGACAAACATTTGACATTGCTAATAAGTATCTAAAAAATATTACAGGAAAGTTTGATTCACTATAAGTTTCATTTTATTTCATTTGCAATGGCATAACACTTATTCTTTCACATTACATAATATTGTGAGGAAATAACTAAATTCGATTAATGCAGAAATGTTCGCTTGGACTCTACATTTATCTTGTAGAGTAACATTTTTTATAATTCTCCTTAATCAGATTTAAACCAAATGACAAAACAGCACAATTGAATACAATTTTCAGATAAATTACTGAAAAGTCTTAATCATTTACAAAGATAAATGAAAAATAAGATATATTGCAAAATCAAGTTATCTTTTTTCCATGTACAAAATATATAGTTTGTGGAACAAGCAAATCCAGAAGGAAATTACATGTAGTTTGAGATCTTTGCCTGTTGCATACAGTTCTATTTTTCAAGATAGAAAGTAGCAAAACAAAATTCAAATGTTTTACAAAGTTAAAAGTTTATTAATTGTTGAATACTAGATTATAAAGCCATTACATGAGATAATTAGGTATTAAACCAATGTCACAACAATTTTCATTTTTAAACGAACAACTTACCGAAGGCAAAATAAATTTACATCGAAGTAATAGAAAATATTAGGGTTTTTTATATTATTCTGAACACATCAAATTAGTCTACCTGTTGTGTAAAAAAGTTCCTCCTGTTTCAGCCAAAATGCACTTTGTATCTTAGTTAATGCCCTCATGTTCTTTTTCTACTCCCGAGAGCAGGGCAATCCATTGGGATGGCCATATTAGTACCTTGCAGGGTTATGACTTGTAGGTTTACTGGTTGAATTACTTGTTTCAAGTCCCCTCATAATGAAAAAAAAAACTTAAGTCACTTCACAAGAAACTCAAGATCTAATTTCACCAATATTGAATATCAGTTCCTTTTAGGTATTATCACTCTTATCTTTTAAAATGATCTTTTATCTCCGCTACTCTCGAGACCTAATATTTGATATTTTTATCCTTGAATAAAATTGGTACAAACAGGAGAAGAATACTAAACATATTATCATCCATCAAGAACAGTTCCAAATATAATTTGCTGTCTGTCCTATAATATTAAAAATATATTCAAGATAATATTCCTTGTACTTATTCATTTTTTAAATGAATAAGCACACCGAATGAAACTTATAAAGTATGCAATGTTCTTTATTAAGTAGTACATGTTTTATCAGTAAATCACATAAGCTTAGCCTTATTTAGGACAGAAGTAGAAATGTTTGACAGTACTGTACAATATATGTTTACTATAACAAGATATGAAGTGTTGAAGGGTTTGTAAGAAACAAGACCTTCTGCAAGAATAAGTTAAAACTAAAAAAAAAGCACCACTTTATGGATATCTGCAGAAAGACGGACCACACACCACAAGCCTATTGTGATTCAAATATTCTTATAATAATAATAATTCCACTCCACTCAAAGCGCTTTACACCAGCTATCAGTGGGGAGGAGAGTAGGTGGATGAAGCCAATTCATAGATGGGGATTGTTAGGAGGCCATGATTGATAAGGGCCAATGGGAAATTTGGCCAGGATGCCAGGGTAACATCCCTACTCTTTTCAAGAAGCACCCTGGGATTTGTAATGACCACAGAGAGTCAGGACCTTGGTTTTACATCTCATCCAAAGGACAGCGTATGTATATTGTCTCCGTCACTTTACTGGGGCATTAGTACCCACAGATCACAGGCCCCACAGGCTCCTCCTACTGGCCCCAATAACTCCTCTTCCAGCAGCAACCTTAGCTTTCCCAGGAGGTCTACCATCCAGGTACTGACCAGGCTCACACCTGCTTAGCTTCAGCGGGTTACCAGTTGTGAGTTGCAGGGTGGTATGGGTGCTAGCAATGAGTTGTTCTAATAATGCGCTAACTCTTGACAACAAATTTAAGATGCAGATTTTAGATCTTGAATGGTGTTTGAATTGTATGGGCAGCTGTTGCTCGAACAAGAAATCCTTGTATTTTCTTTTTTTGTTTTTGGGAATACGAGATCCACAGCCCCCCCTTGTATGATACCTTGGTACGGTCCACAGTGAGGTTCAGGTGCTTTGAGACCTTGCGTTTCGTGCTTGGGGAGGGGGTGTGGAGGGGGACTCGGTAATCCTCTCGGCAGATTTGAGATTAACGTTCAGTCTAAGGAGTCTTTTCTTGACATACAGTATCTGAATTTAAATTGTTTTCTTTCTTTTCTTGGAAGATGATTGTATAGTAGGTATCAGGCATCAGTTCTTTAAGTACTGTACAATGTATTTTTCTATTGTGATTTTTTGCTATTTTGAGATTATATTGTACAGATATCTGTGGAAGTTTCTGATAGTGCAATATAAAAGATCCTAATTTAATACTTTTTACCCTCTTGTTGTAACGGAACAGTTCTTTCCAGACCCTATGCGGACGACACAATCCAGGGTAGTGAGGAAACACTGGGAAGAAAAGCCATGCAGGAATCGGGAATGAATATGGGGGGGCGTGTCCAAAGTGTGCAGGTGTCCAGGGGGGTAAGTCCAGGGCAAACAATCCATTGACGAGTCCAAAGATCACCATTGTACCTTCTTTTCCATTTGGTCCTGGGCTGGCTTGGGTCACTCTTTGTTCTACAAGTTTCTTTGCAGGAAAAACAAATGCCTTTCAAGAAAACAAGCTTGAAACACATTATTCAGCCCCAACACTGTAAATCACGGACTCAGTGGACCTCAGGGATCTAAGGACTAAAGCAAATTCTGGTTGCTAGGAGCTGAGTGTACACATGAAATTTTGCAGTATCTATTTTATTTTAGAGGGAGTTTTGAGGCACTGCAGTAGTCCCAGAAGATGGTATATTGATACAATATTAGAACAGTTAAAAACAGACTTCAGTAAATTTAGAACCAGGAAGTAATTCAGTCTTGTTAAAAGTCATCACTTAATATTGGAGAAATATCCCAGCATTAGATAAGTAACAAAAAAAAAGGCCCACAATATAGAATTTAAATCTACACAATGGATTAACCATTGATCTATTCTTTGAAAACAGATTATTCCATATTTTGTATTCCTTTACACAATCCTCTGTATAAAGGTGTACTTCAGTTGCCCCAAATTTATGTTCCCCTTATGTCTCCATGTTTTGTGCTGCTGCTGATCCTCAAGAGGTACCCTGAGATATTTGATATTTGACCCATTCATTTCAATAACAGTCCTTAATCACCTCTGTCGTGGCAAAAAACAGCACTTTCAATCTGTCCAAATAAGACACCAGGAATGGCGGCCAACCAGAATCTACAGTACATCAGCAATATCTTTTCTTCTGGCTTGGTGACCAAACTGACCGCAATATTCCAAGCAAGGTGTACCCAGTGCAGTTTGTCAGTTTAAAATTCTTGCATTTACATTTTACATTCTTAATTATATATACAAGCATTTGCTTCTTCACACTGCTTAGTTTGTGATTCAACATAAACTCTTGGATTTGGTTTATGTATTGGTCCTCTAAGTTCGGCACCACGTATTTGAAATGTTATATTCATGTTCTTGCTTCCTGCTCATAATACAATGTACCTAATGTATGTAAAACGAGACTGCCAAGTCTTGTTTGTATCCAAGTCCTTTTGTTTTTTTGTTTGTTTCTCACTCGAGGCAGCACCACCTATTGTAGTATCATCTGATAATTTGTAAAACTTGTATCTAATATCCACGTCTGGACTACGGATGGAGTTTAGAAAGAGCAGCAGTTCTGGAACTGATCCTTGTGGGATCCCACTAAATGCCTCACTTCACCCTGAGGTATCCTTATCAGTGTGCATTATTTTCTGCTGTCTTATCAATTCCTTATCCATGTGCACACCTTATATTCCTGCTGCATTAAATTTCCTAAAGATGCAAAGAAATATAATTTCATGTGCATTTAATTGTTCTATTGCAGAGGATGCAGGGTAGAAATCTAATAGGTTTTTTAGGCATTATTTACATCTAAATTAATGGTATGTTCTAGAATACAGTTTACATTTAGATGTTCTTCTTATCTTTTCCACAATTTTAGATGCAGTGCAAACACAAAGAGCAGGTTAACCACTGTTAAAATTTTAAATATCTGGACAATCAAAAAACAGCACTTTACTGGTACCTTAAGCAGCAAGCACTTAATAGCTCCAAATCTGCTTATTCTCAATAAAACAAAAACTGAAAATGCAAGGGGAAACTACAAATTTGTGATGCTTTAGAAAGTCAGTAGAATGTGCCTTCCACTGCAGCTGAATGGCTTATTTAGATTTTAATTAGGCCGCAGTCACCCCAGCAAATTAACTTTATTGTCTCAAAAGAAATACACTAATAATGTTTGTTAATAGTTCCAAACGATTGCTTTTGACATTAAAAGTTGATCACTCAGGAAAAACCAAACAATACTGCACATTTGTCATGTAGGAAAGAAGCTAAATCTGAACTCCTCTAAGTAAAGTTTTTTAATGAATTTGATACTTTTTTCTCCACCTCGCCCACACATTAAAATCTCATTTGTAACTGCAGATTTATGACTCACAACTACAAACAAGTATGAATAGTTGCAAAGGGATTTGGTTTCAGTGTGTAAATGGCTGGCTGTATAGTTAAGAAGCACTTTTTGACATGGCACCACAACAAGTAATGTGACATTTCATCACTGAAACCTCAAAATGGAAATGGCTAGTGGCGCTTGTTTCATCAACCACTGAAAAGATGTGATATCTCTTGTTTCCGAATGCTCTTCATTTCCTTACAGGTTCATCTTTCCTGGTCCAATTATGACATTTGTATCGGTGTGTTAGAATGCCAGATGTTAGAGAAGGAGAGGATTTTTTATTCTTTCAAAAACTAACTTTAGCAAACTATAAAAAAATATTCAAACTTGCTATCTTGATTTTGTTCACTATGATGCTGCTTAGTGTTCTGAATGTTCTGTGCATTAGGGGGTTACATGTATTGAGCTAATTGAGTCAAGTACTACACAGGACAGGCCTTTATTTTATAGCATAAACACATTTGAAAGTCAGTTTCAAATTTATTAACACAGACTTTTACAGATTTATGCAGACCTTTAGATCTATAAAAGCAAAATAAATTTCTGGAACTGAAGAAATGCCCTAGGCTAGATTGATATTTAACACGCTGTTAATCCTGCACACTGCAGAATTCTGAAATACTGTTACGCAACATTTATGATCTAAAGGGCATTGGATTTAAATAGAAATATGCTTATGTTTAATGATGCGAATTTAGACCGTTACTGAGGTTTAAAGTGAAGAAGCATGCTTTGCTTTATTTTTGTTCTTTTTTTAATTGATTGGATAATTTTTTTTTAGTTTACTTCCGTTTTGAACTAGCTTCCGTAGTAACGCTGCAAACCTACAACTGAATTTTTCCCTACAACTGAATAATCTTTCTAGTTTTGACATCTGGTCAATCCATGTGTTCAGAATATAAGCATAGATGCTGAATAAGGGCAACTCTTTTTTTAGATGCTCTGTGTGGGCATATGAATCAGCTGCCAATGCTGTATAAAGAATTATGAATATTAGAGGAAGGACAATCTAAAGATGAAATTTTAGTCAAATTATTACTAATACACATTGCTGCGAAAATGTCATAGACATTTTGATTTATTCTACTCTTTACTTGAAGCGAAACAATAACAGAGACACAATTCCGTAGTGGTCTATTGAAACAGTAGCCATTTAAAGCCTTTTTAAGATGTATTTTGTGGTACAAAATCATTTTAGCTATATAGACATACAAATAATGAAAAATAGGTTAATTGGATTTGATTGGTAAATGAGATGGCTATAAGAGCACTATACTGTATATTGGCTACCCATATACTGTACAGTGTATACAAAAATAGAAGGGCTAGCAAACACCATAGATACAGCAAAGTAAATTCAAAAAGATTAAGATGACATTCAAAACTGAGCAAACATTTGGCAGATGTTTAAGTAGACAAATACAGATAGTCACATGCAGGCACAAAAACAAACTATAGCTACAAAATGGGAAACACTGAGCTTGAAGAGCCCTTTCATGAAAAAGACTGGTGTCAAGTTGAGTTACATCTTTTACACATTTTAGACATTATGGTGAGATAATAAAGAAGGTAAAAATGCTAGGATGTGCAGTATCATTGAAATCATAGACAGGAAATGAAGGAATGCTGTAGTAATGAACCTTTTTAGTCTTTTACAACGGCGACCTGATTCAAATACTCGAAATTCTCAGTCCTAGTGGACCGAAACACTAACACCAGAGGACACAAATAGAAAGTACTGTGGAACTGCTTTTAAAACTGAGAACTACACAACCATGTCGTCGAAGCCAATACGCTGGCATGGGTTTCATTTGGGTATTTATTGAAGGATCCCAGAGCTGAACACAAAGAATAACCAGTTCTAATGAGCCACTTGAGGTGAGCTTTCACCCATACAGTGCCTGTAATCCAGGGAGAAGAAATCTGCAATTCCAGATCAGTTCTTCTTCTGCTGTAGTGTAAATAGAAATGGGATCTAGTGTGGACCTGTCAAGATTATAAACACACAAGAGTCAGAAGCAATTAACTGATTTTAATTAGGAGAGATAAGACAAGCCCTCAAGGACTAAACTAATTTAAATACCTTTGACTCTTGCATTCACATTTTGTTTAAGACCAGCGCGTCTCCCAATCAGCAGCACTTATTGTCAAGCCCAGAAAACTAATATTGTAGCTCCCTTTTATACAGTGTTATCTGCCCTATTTGGCTAGTCATCTGATTGAACAGTTGGTTAGGGCCTTGCATTCACATTCTCTCTAGTCTATTAAACCTCCTGAGGCACACACTACAGAATGCAACAGGAGTACACCTCGAACACTAGAAAGCTCCATTCTGCATCAATACTTAAGAGGATCTTCTGAGCAGAAAAAGAAAAAAATGTTCATATTAATTCCCAGTGTATTACAGTAGCTGCTATTGAGTGTGTAATCATAAGAAAGTAACGAAGGTTACAAATGAGAGGAGGACTTTTGGCCCCTTCCTGCTCATTTTCTTTCTCATGGCAAAATGATACAAGAATAAATCACATACAGTTGTTTATTGTTGGATGTTGATTCCAGAAATAGCACTGGATGGGTTTTAGATCATACCAGTATCTGCAAGCAGGGAACAAAAGAATTGAAACCTCAATGTAAAGTCAATTAATAGGGTGTTAAGCTGCCATGTGTGGCCATTATGAGCTGTGGAACAGAGTCTACCCCCATCTGGAATTCTGCAGGAGGGATGCGGCACCATTCTTCCATGAGAAAATCAATAAGTACATGCCTGGTTGATGGAGCTAGAAAATGCTGTGACACACATCCTTCCAGAATATCCCATGATGCCTCGATCAGGGTCCGATCTGGTGGCCGACAGTCCTGACACATGGATAATATCAGTATTATGTTCATCACACTAGTGGGTGACCTTCATGCTGGAAGCTACAGTGCATGCATTCATCCATTTGTCAAGACGACGATGAAGGATGATTCATCCAACTTTATCACAATTCTCCACTGCTGGGTAGTCTGTTGCTTGAGCCCTTTGCACCAATGGACTCACAAATGTGCATTGCCAGGAGTGATAAGGGGTTTGTGCACTGAAACCTGACTGCGCTATCCCGCTCTGTCAAGATCTGTGCAGACCATTTTTAATTAAGCTGACTTCTCACGGCCCAGGATGAAGATTTGCAGTTAACTAACCGGCAGTTCCTCCCCTGTTTTGCCCTGGACTTCAAACTAATGCACGGATTTCACAATCCTTGACTCACTTCTATCCACTGTTGGTCTTATTCCAAGACCCCTTTCCCCCAGAGTTTCACACCGAAACCACCTTGTTTGTTTTGCGAAACATCAACTGTCTGAAAAAAGTTTAACTGTCTTCATCACTGAAACTCCTACTTACCATGCTGGCAATAATTATATGTAACTAGATCTGTGCAGGATTTTTATCCAGGACCCTGAGCGTGCTGGGCTGTTATCTTAGTTAACTTTGAAACCACACCTGTGTGGAAGCCCTTGCTGGAAATATGCTTGGTGGCCATTATTGACCCAGGTGTTCTCATGTGTACATAATTGATACAAAGTGAAATAGGGATGAAGTGGTTCTAATACAGATCCCTGTTGTACTACACTAATAACTTGACTTCAATCTGAGCATTTACCGCTTATATTTCTACCAGTATTATCACAGAATTTTTATGCATAATGTACTTTATCTTATACTCTGTTTATATCTGTTACTACTGTTGCTTGCTCAGAACATTTTAACAAGTTAGTGAGGCAAAACCTGCATGTTATAAGTCCATTTTGACTCCTTCAGAATCTATATTGCCACGAAGATGATGCTCTAGTTTTATTCTTATAATTGTTTCATAACCCTATAGGAAACAGAAGCAAGACTTAGTGGTGTATAATTACTTGGTTGGCTCTTGTTGTTGGTACCTTTACAGTCAGCTGGTATTACCCTGTCTTGAGAGACGTCTGGAAGAGTTTTGTTAATGGCCTATGAATAACATTTCTTGTTTCCTTAAGTACAATTGGGAGTCTATCAGGCTCTGGAGAGTGGTTTATCTTAAGTGCTCCTACTACAGTACCTGTAACACTTCTACCCTTCTATGCTAATCGCAATTAATACAGAACAATGTCTGCCCTCTCCCAGACATAGATTGTCTGTTTCCAAGGGTGGAATATTAATTTAATTTTCTCTTTCATTTTACAGAAGTTTATTTACACCTGAGACACAATGCTTTATCCTTTACGGTTCAAATACAGAACTAACTTTAATTTATTGTTAAATAAGAAGGCTCCACAACCGAAACATTGTGTTTTCTTTCTTCTCTTTTCAGCTTGGAATAAACCTATTACTTGTTCCTTTGCAGCCTATGCATGGTAACGCAGCTACCCACTTGAACTAGTTTAATTTATTGTGTCATATTCCCTATTGCATTTTTCCTTTCTATCCATCTTTTGGTCTTGGTCTGCTACAGATTAATTATATTCATTTTATTTTACTGCATATTGTTCTACTTTGATTTTCTGAAGTGCTTTATTTCTCTTTACATGTTTTCTGATGCAGTCAACTAATTGTGCATTTCTTTCCAACTTTTGATTTACTTACTCTTCATACAAATGCATTGTATGTTTCAAAATGAATATCTTTAAACATTTGTCATCTTCTTTTCTGATTCCATATTATTTCTTGGTAATGCTATCACAATCTACTTCTCTTCAACTCTTTCCCACCACTTCTTTGTCTGCTTTCCTGAAATTGTAATCTGTGACTTAGATTCTACCAGTACTGTTTCTAAATTTACTTTAAAGCCCACATTAAGAATACAGTTCCCTACTGGTTCTCTCATTTCTTTTTTTCTTTACTCTGCCTAGATTGTTCAAAAGGGCTACTAGATCAGTGCAAGCATTTTCTTTAGTAGGTACTCTGATAAACTGAGTCAGAAAGCAGACATTTATCATATCTACCATTGCAGTTTCTGCTAATAATATTCCTAATAGGTTGTCCTAGTGTAAGTTCTGAAAATTAAAATCTTCCATGAATACCACTTTACAGTACTTCACACATACTGTATAATGTATCCTTAGTGTTTTTACGTGATGTTGATTTTTAATTGATGTCCTGTAGACTCCTAATACTATGCCATTTTAATGTTCTTTGAACAAATCTGACCCATGTAGTTTGAGGTCTATCTTTTTAGATTTTATTCCCCTTCTGGTTAAAAGAAGTTTACATTTTCTAAATGACGTACACATTCCTTAGGCAAAGGCATGGCTTGAAGACAAAGTACACTTTCAAATGTACTTCAAGCTTTCAAGTACACTGATTGCTAGTTATCAGAGTAAAGAAAACATTCCAAGTTTTAAAAACACATCTCAGACAACTATATGAATGGCTTTTGTAAGAGGGCTTAGCACTCATGCCTATTTACTCATGGATAATTAGCTTGTGCCTTTTTGTATGAGAACACTAATTGGCACACTTCCTTTTATTGAGTGATAAAAAGGTTGTGAATGCATTTTTAAGCAGGCAGCAGTATTAATAATTCATACACTCCAACCACAGGCTCTATGTTCTAGTTTCCTAGTATTTTGGAGAGCAGATAACCATAATCTGGTACTGGGTGTATAAATTACATTTGCAGTTGACTATGCAAAGCCAATTCAAATCCCTTCTAAATGCCATTCTAAGAAATATAAATTACAACATCTTTTCACTCATTAGTTTCTGTTCACATGTCACACAATAAGTAATCACTATCACCTGGTGCCTGTAAAGTTCACACAGACAAATCATTAGTTTACAATATACGTTTTGGACAGGGAATTATTTTTCTAAAAATCAACATATATGTATTCACAGTGCTGGCAGGATCAGGGTTCAAAAGACTTTTATTCTTTAATCACTAGTATGTAGTATAATTATCTGGTATAATACTTATTGATAGAGTAAAACAGGTAATTATGGGAATAACAATTGCTGAACAATTGGAAATTAGTAAAGGTTTGGAATGATGTAAGAATTAGTTGAATTTGGTCTTATTAGAATTGTTGGAGATTTCAGTGCTCCGTAGCTGTAGGCATCAGGGTTATTGCACAGATGTAATCATCTTTAAGATCAAAACCAACCAAAACCATGTCCTCTTCTACAACTATATCACCATGTGGGCTAAATTGTGTTTGTATTGTGCATATTGTCCAGAAAGCTTTTAAAAAATACAAATTGATGTAATAAATTAAATTTATGTGACTTTGAAGACAGCAATTAATTAGTAACAAACACAAACTTGGTAAGAATAAATGACTAGACTACTTGCTTAACATCACTTACTTACTTAACATTACCTAACATATCACATGCCCGAGCTATAAGGGTATCTAAAATATATTCAAACCCTTGCACTTATTTTTTTGAAAGAAAGTTCATGTATTCTTCTGACACATAATATAAAAGTATTTTTCTCTGAAAGTGAAATTATGTGCCTCACTGGATCAAATTCTAATAGCAAAGAACTAAATCACCATTGGCTGACAGCCAATTAATCCCAAACTACTGGTACAGTGTTTCTCTGTAAAATATCTGACAGTAAGAAACAAAAAAGCAGCAATAAGCTACTGAAACTACATTTCGAAAAAGAGTCAAGAAGGTTTCATGGACACAAATAATTTGTGTAATCCCTGTGTTAGTTCTTGTCAGTGCTGTGCATGATTTTATGATTTAAGGTCAATTAAGAGACATTTAATGCTTCTCAGTCTGTATTATTGAAGGAAATGCACACTGGCTTTGATCTATAACACATGGTGGTTTACAGATATGTGGAAATAAGGTTCTGCATCACAGGCATCTTAAGTTAGAGATAGGTGGAAGTTTTCAGGTGCTGTATAATGAATTTGACGTGTTTGTGGCCAGCGCACAAAGGAGAACTAACCACAATGTTACATACTAACTGCTGGTTGTGTCATTTTATTCTTCATAAAGGTTGCAGTATGAAGATAACAGTCTTAAAAGAAGCATTAAAGTAACAGTGGAAATTCATATTGGAGTAATGGAATGAGGATGCCACCATCTTGGCTCAAAACCCAGGCCATACGGTGGGGCGCTGAGGCAAGATGGTGCCTGATAATTGAGATCTGTAGCATGATTAGATGCATCCAGCCTGATGGAGTCCTTTGCATTCTGAGTGAGTGGAATTTCAGGTGAGGGCGAGGACCTGTTAGGATAGGCTGTCCCCTGAAATTAGCCACTTCTCTGAAGGTAATTCAGGAGGCTCATAAGACCAGCTGGGAAAATGGGAATTAGTCAGTGTCTAGGCTCCAGTCTGAAAAAACAGACAGTGCGGTTTCTGGAGGTAAGGACTCCTGGAGATGGATTGGACTGGCTAATAGGCCTATAGGAATAGGATACTGCAGATACTGAGAGTCATTACAGGTGCTGGACAGATGGGCTGTGTGGTGGATTGTTAGCAGGGCCCAAAGGGAATGAAGCACACTGCTGAGGACCGGGCTGGCCATTTAAACCAGGGCTGACTGGAAGAGTTAGTGCCTGGAGGAGTGGAGCATCACCTGGCAAGGTTGTACTGTATCTTTGAGAGTATGATAGAGATAGCATGGCTTATGTGCCAGATACTCTTGGTAAGGGTGGCTTGGAGCTAGATGAGAAGGTAAATGATTTTGTGTTCGGAACACCAAAGGTGGTTATAGACAAGTATCCCTGTCAAAGCAGGATCCCAGAGAGAGGCGGTGAAAAGGGTTTAAATGAGCAAAGAAGGCCCACAGAAAATACCAAATGGTCATGGAACATGTCAGCCATGAGTCAAACAGGTCAGAATGGCTAGGGTGTAGAACCTGGCTCACAGTGTGGAAAATGATTTTTCTGTTTTGAAAAGGCACAGAAAGATCTGGCTGCAACCCCCACAGACCAGGAATGTTCACACACACACATGGAGCAGTTGCTGCCTTATTTTTCCATTACCATGTGGTCCTGGTATAAATAGGTTCTTAGGATTTACCTTTTCCTAGAATGTTGTGGTGAATGCTGACCCCCTAGTCCACGAAATGTAGCCTTGAGTCTGCTCTTCACCCGTGTCTGGTGTGCATAACCCCCCCCATGGGTTCTTATGGCATATAATATCAGCAGTCAATTATTATTATTATTATTATTATTATTATTATTATTATTATTATTATTATTATTATTAAGATCAGTTTCTTGGGAACTTGTCTGGAATGTGAAATGTCTTCTCAGTTGGACATTGTGTTACACTTTTCAGAGTAAAGGGGTAGGCCTTTCCAACACTTATCCCCAAATAGCACACCGTATATTTAAATCAGAACTGAAAAAACTCGTGTACTAAAGCAATTGCGATAATTTGTCTTAACACTTATTATAAGAACGAGTTCATATGCAGCATTGAATACAGTTTGGAATTTGGAAATCTGCTTACATTTATTACATTTACTTTGTACAAGATTTTCTGTGTGTACTGTGACTTCATACACTGCCTAGGTCGAGATCCTGCATTGTGAAAAGTAAACTATAAACACTAATAGTAAATTATTTGGTAACTTAAATGCATAGGTGCAAGATATATAGCTAAAGTTTTATGAGCCAAATAAACAATGTAGGGGATTATATGGCATAGAGCTAAATCTGCAAGAGCAGCAGAAAATTTTAATTTATTTTCTTTAAAGCAGTGCAACAATTTGTCAGCAGCTCAACAGAGATCTTTCAGAGTTAATAACCCAGAATAGTGTTTTAATGTACACATTGTTTAAAAATTTAGTATATTGCAGCTGCACTCATAGGCCATTTATTTCTTAATCCCTCCCACATATTCTGTGTCAGTTCTTGGTTTTGCCTAGCATCCAACTTGTCATACACTTTTTGCAATGACTAAATATTCCATAAACTAGAAGCCATAATATGGAATGAATTAGATATTTGGTTAGTAGTGAAAAGCATTTCTCTTTTTTCATCTCTGTGCACTAGCAATTTACTTTCTCTGTGCTGCACTCTTTAAGATAAACGGCTTCAAGAGGTCTTTTCAGAAGAGTCATCAAGGAAAATAAGAAACTCAGGGCTTTATGTGAGCTTTCTGAAATATGCGTCCAAATCAAGTTGTATTATTATAGTAATCTAAAATGAATCCTGTCACACCTAATTCATGCAATGGGTTAGGAGCTTGAACTGGAGACATAACTAGATTGTAAAGGAACAGCATTCAAATTCTTAAATACAAAAACTGGTAGAAAGCCTTTAGCAAGACTTGAGAATTGGACTAGTAAGTAGCAGCAATAGCACACAGCAATAGTGGCAACTGGTAGAAAATTTTTTATTGCAGGTCAGCTCATTTTCTTTCAGAATATTCATTCTTTAAAAGCTGTTCTTTGAGCTCAGGAAAGTTTCATAAATCAAAGGGAGGTAAAAGGAACTGGAGATTGGAGCCCCTATGGTTGCCAAGTTTTTTTAACAGCAATGCGTCCATAAATGCAAATACTGATATTTTATTTTTTCTGACAATGAGGAAAGATAAGTGTAGTATGAAAATCTTTATAGTATGCAGACTTTATAGCAGACTAAAAACTAGGAGTGTGGAACAAAAAAAAAAGCATAATTTAAGCAGATGCTCATTTTTATAACAAATAACAAAACATTAATTTTAGCAATCATGGCAAGGCGCATGATCTGGTAACCAACATCTGGTCAGAGGTATGACATAAAAAATCAAGTTTAAAGGCTGAAGTTCATGCAGTCTCACATTCTTTCATAAATGAACATAAAGGTATAAAGATCGTCACATCAATAGGACATATCATTGCACTGTCCTACCAAAAGTGCCATTCAGACAGATATGCTTGCAAAAAATATTGAATCCATTGCAAATTTAAGAAAATGGACATAGTACACTTTCTGATCATCCTCATGAAAAAAATATTTTTTGGATCATTTAGATTTCTCCACCATATGGTAACTCATCAGAGACATGGATTAGTCCAATAATTAACAGATGGCAAGTGGCTCATTATTAATTTAAAATACCACAAGTTATAAAGTAAATTGTACATATTTCTTATAAATATTTGAAGTTTCAGACAGAGTTTGTAAGAGTTAGAAAATCTTTTATGAATTGATTCAAGCTTCTTTCATAATATTTTAGATCTTGAGACTGGCTCGGATTCAGCACCCTCCTGTAACTTTTCTTCTAGTCTAGTTATGACCTGATACAGTGCTTTTAACATCGGGATTCAAAAGTAATAATAATACTAATAGTCATAAAAGTAGTACAACAATCTGCACCCAAAGCAATCCCTTGTCTCACATATGGCTTTGTTTTACTTTTTTAGCAATGAAAACATTTAGGTAACTAAAATACAAACATTTTTTCCGTACACAAGCCTTCAATTCCAAGTTACAACTTGTAAAGAGGGAGCATAGAAAAATTGTCAGTTTCCTACCAGTTTGATTATCTGTCTGTTCTAGTTTGTCGTTCTGCTTCAGGATGGTGCCGGTCAAGTTTTCTGGAAAGTTATTTTCCACTGTGCAGCAGAAAGAAAGGGCCGTGGATTATGATGGATTCTTCTGTGCAAAGAACTGGAACAGCAAAGGAGTTCTGTTGACAAATATGTCAGGTTTTTGTCTTGAAAAAACGATGAGAGCTCTAAGCAGTCTCTGCAACAGCAGGCATGTTGTCTGCATAATAAGTAAGAAAATGATGTGCTTTGGTTGATGTTCCCTTCAGTGTCATGGATTCCTGCTGGGTCTGGACTACCCATGTGAAGGCAAATCCCTGCAAAAGCTAATTAAGACAAACTGATTAGGTTACCTAAACAAAGTAAAATATCTTCACCTTTTGATCATTTGCCATGAACTAAGTCCAGAGCTCTAATCCAATAGCAACGGGCCCTAAATTCATTTAAAAGCTTTACTTTTACAGCTTCTGGATAGCACATCAGCTCCAGTTTTCAACAAAGCTGTTTAAGCTCTAGGCACTCTGTTGATTTACTGTTTCAGGGGCTTGGGGGACGATATCTGTTGCATCTGAATATTTGATTTAGCCTCTCTGGCTGTAAGTTGCTAGGTAAGACAATAAAACCTGATCCTTGCTAATGATGTCAAATGAAATTAAATAAACAGTCGGTGGCTAACGAGCGCTAATTTGCCATGTTTGGATATAAATAAATGAAGAGTATGAATGTCAGTGAGATGGTGTCCTGGAGGCTGGGCATGCAGATGAGGAGATGTGTGCCGGGTGAAGGTGCTGCCTAGTGACGCCGCACAGTGTCTTGGGGTTGTCTGGATACAGTGATATATTAAGCCCCCTGGAGTCACTTCTGCTTTCACAGTCTGTTTGTGATCCTACCCAGTTGAGATGAAGCTTAGCAATTCAATTTTCTTCATCTTCATTGTTGTCATGAAAGGAAGAACAGAAACGGGCTGAATAATTTGTGCTGCTGAATACTCGTTATAAAGACACACATTATCTTTAAATTTCCCCTCAACTGGGGGAAAAAAAGCTTTATTTGCTTGTTTCATTGTCTCCTCTGCATTGATAGCTCCTTTAATTACCGATGTTGAAGATTGAAACTGATCTTAAAACCTGAGAAAATTCATATTCATTCAGACTCATTACTTAACAAAATCATATATACAAACAGTATTCATTCAGGTGTTAAAAGCAGGATGAAGAAGATTGTTTTAATATCACAACACCAATAGAATAACTATGGAAGTAACAGAGTAAACTAAATTTTCACTCAGTGTCTTTAAAAAGAGATCTTCAAACCACAGATGTATGACAAATCCTGGAGGATGTGGGTGATCACTAAAAGCTCCT
This sequence comes from Lepisosteus platostomus, assembly GCF_059453375.1. Classification (NCBI taxonomy): domain Eukaryota; kingdom Metazoa; phylum Chordata; class Actinopteri; order Semionotiformes; family Lepisosteidae; genus Lepisosteus; species Lepisosteus platostomus. The sequence goes on from NC_142614.1 coordinate 59,980,799, forward strand.
GAATTCAGTTTTATACAATAGTTAAAAATGGTGAGAAAACTAAAACCATTATTTGTGAAAGAGATGTTCAGCAGTGTTAAACGCTGGGCACCTTATTGGATGGTGTTGGCTATGAAGTTCAAACTTCAAATTCCTGTACTTTGCAATTTTAAAGATATAAAGAGAAGCACTGAAGGTTTGCAGCCTTTTTGTATTCAAACTGTGTTCAAACGCGTGAATCCATCACTATTAACTGCACAGAAAAAAAGTGAATGAACCTGTGAAGGATGAAATCTTGAACTGGGGAAAATATGCTGAAGTATGTTACCATAGTAATAAATAGGACACAGTAAACCATCGGCTTAATGGCCTAATAGGGAGGAAGTTGTGTCTGTTACTGCCAAATGTCCATTAAATTATGTTTTTCAGGCCAAAAACATATTATATAAGAAAATTCTATATATATATATTATACACTTTCTGGAGCTTTTCCTTTTTTTCTTAAAGATTTGATTGATTATTAAAAACTGCAAACAGTGCAGTCAAAGAAAATTGCAAATCCCTGTGCTTTATTTATCATAAAAATTCAAACTCTTTATTTTGTGTGTTGTTAATACACTGCATAAAATTTGCTTAAGCTTTTGAAACACAAACGCCCCCCATAAGGAATTGGGCAGCCCCTATAGAGCAGCGTTGATAGTCCTGAATTTTACATGTATACTATGACAATTGTATTTCAACCTTGTTTTATTTGTGCATTTTACAGAACCTTTTTTAAAATATTGCTAGCATTTTAGTGTAGTTTTTAATTAAAAAATTTGCTTAAGCATAATATACAGTCATACATGGTGGAATTCTAGGCAATTCCACTGTATGTTTAGGCTGCAGTGTTGTTACTTTTCTAACTTGATTTTTCATTAATCGCCCTTGCATGCATACCAAAATTCCTTGATCTGCTGCATTATAACCTTGAGCTATAATGTATTTATGGGCTGAATGGCCTCTTCTCTTTTTGAAACTTTCTTATAACTGAGCAGGAGTGTCAGGTGGCATATTTTATTGCCCCCTTAGTGCTACTTCCTGCAGAGCTCCAGTCCCACTTGCTCTCCTTCTTAAACAATGCTTTACTTACCTCACAGTTGAGAGCCATCTGTCAACAGAGATAAACATGAAATAAACCCACATGAATGAAGTTGAAGCAGACATGCATAGGCGAGTCATCCTTCAGAACCAAACGTCCTTCATTTAAAAATGATCAATTTTCCCACTTTGTGCTAGCTCTTTGATACGGCCCCACAAATAAAATGTTTTCATGTGGAGCCCAGCAACCACAAATCAAGCTCATCACCCCACAGCTGACAAGGAAAATATCAGCTCCCAGTAAAAAGAGGAAAGTTTATAGAGAAGTCAGGTTTGAGAAGATTTGGCTAAACCCCCCTAGGTTAAGGGTCTTTCACCTGAGTATAGGAAGAGGAAGTTAGGACACCCATACAGAGAGAGAAGTTAACCGAGGTGTACAGTAGTTGCACAGTTGGAGATGTGGTGCAGAAAGACAACTTTCTGAAAGGAAGAAAGAGGGGAGGTTACCATGGTAGTTACAGCTTTTCAGGAAGTGATGTATTCCAGTTAATAAGAGCAGAGGTGAAGGACAACGTGGTGGCTGTCATTCCACCTGAATTTTTGTCAAAAACCCCTTGATGAAATAGATGCAGAAATGTTTCTCGAATTTCAATCTCTAGGCCTTTCAGTGTGGTTCAATTTTGTGTTTGGGTTACCATGGGAGACTGAAGTGTTAATATACCCTATAAGGGGACAGATTACTAAATTAGGTCTATCTAGTAGCATAATATTTTTCATTGATTTGCACAAAAATGTTAAAAGACACTATAAATACAAGAACCATTTGTAAAACAATCAAGATCATGTGACAGAAAGTTGATTTGACCCCATGAAGAATACCAAATACATTCATATGTGGAAGTTATTTACTGAAGTTTGGGGAGGGATAACATATGACAAGCACAAACGCAGCTGTTCCTAATCACAATCATTATGGGAATTAACTTTATATATGAAACGCAAATACCTCCCTTCACATTCACCTCAAATATTACTCCTCCAGCCCACCTCCACCTTGAAGCTGTCCCTTGGTTCACTCCAATGAAGTTGGAGCCCCCTAATCCTATGGCCAGGAGGCTACCCATTAACCAGGGAGGTTAAGCCAAACTTATCTCACAAAATGTTTCCAAACATTCACAAAGCATCTGATTCTTTGATCTAGAGGTTTGTTTTTTATGGTCCAATAGCCTCCATGTTCCCCAGGGTTCACAAAGGGGTTATGTGAGAGAAGCAGGCTAGCACTAGACTATAGGAATATTTCCTTTCCTTTTGTTCTGGAATGATAAATGGAATAGAATAGAATAATTCATTGAAAACGCACACATTTATATATCGATAAAATAATTGAAAAGACATTTCACTGTATTGTCCTGTTTGGCTGTACCACAGGGAACCATGTGTGTTACCTGATAAAGTAATTTAGGGTATTTATTCTATTCAGTATGTTATTTCACTCTGTCCCTGGAGATATATTTTTCAACACAGACTGTTGAAAACATTGTTGATAAACAAGAAACAAAAGCAGTACTGCAAACAACATTCATAACAATCAAACATCATAACTTTCTTTTTAGAGCATACTGATATGTCATATATTCAGCAGAATTCCTTTGTGGTGGCTGTGTGTGGGACTAAGATCAGACCTTGGTCTATTTTGGGTGGTTTCTGCCACACTTCAGTATTGGGACTGATATTTGGCTGCATGGGAGGTGTTAGCTCAGTTTTATTTTGTTCTATGGTAATTCTTATTTGGAATTCAGATCTCAGTGACTTTGATCATTGTAAGGTGGGGAGAGCATCAGTGTTTTGCCTCTGTGTCATTATAATTCTTGGCATGAGATTTGGCTAGAGCATTGGGAAAGTGGTTATTCCAAGTCTGGGAACTCTTGAGTTTTCCTTTTTCTGTGCAGCAGGGTCTTCTTGCTCTTGTTCAGGCTGGGGGTGGAATGGGAATGGGTGTGACAGAAGCACTCTTTTAAGGACCATTTCTATTGCTGTTATTTTGTCTTTTCATTGAGCTTCTGCTGTGCACAAGGACCTTTTCTATCTGACATTGCATTTACAGTAGTCTCCAAAACCCATGACTAATATTTGTATTTTCTCCTACAATGTACAGTATGTAAGCTAAGCTTGCAACAACAAGATATCTGTAGGTTTGCTCATAAGTGCTACAGTGTGGCAGCGTCCTCTTACCCCGAGAAAAATACGAATGCTTTAAATGGACCACAAGTGGATTTCTGCAATGCGGTCAGAGGGTGAGGTTATTTAGTTATTTGGCCCATCTTGACCATTTGGTATTTGGTAGCTAATTCATCCAAGGAACTCATCCAGACTTTTCTTAAAATAAATCCAAAGTATCAGCCTGAACAATATAGCTGGGTAGCTAGTGTATGTTCCATATGCTCTTATCCCACAAAAGAATGCACTTCCACTTAGTTTGTATCTTCTGGCTTGTTTTCCCTATTTATTCTGAAGTCGGTTGACTTTTTTTGGTGTCTTCGAGGATTTTAAATACTCTGATCAGGTTCGTTGATCCAGGTCTTCTCTGTTCAAAGTGAAAAGAGTTCAGCTTTTTGTCTGTCAGTGAAAGACATTTCCTTAAGTCCCAAATCAGCCAAGGTTATGCACAATATTCTAAATGAGACCTTACTAGTGTATTGTATGATTTTTAACATAACCTTTTACATTTTAAACTATGCATCTTAACTTTTTATTTGCCGTTTTATTGTCTCCCCCACATTGTCTAGATTGAAAGATGAAAGCAGTGTGTAGACTTAAACATGTCTTTTTCATATATTGCCCACTTAAAGTTCAGCATTTCCCATATTGTAGTTTGTGTTTGCTATCTGCATGTAATGCTGTGCACTTGGTTACATAAATGTTATTTACCAGGTGTTTGCCCAGTCTTGAATTGTATCTAATTCTTTTTGAATGTCCTTTGTTGTTTTGATAGTGTTTGCTTAACTCTTATGTTGTATCGTCTGCAAACATGACTAGTTTACTAACTATACCTGAATCTAAATCAATCATTTAAATTAGGAAGTGTAGTTATCCTGATGTTGACAGTTTTTTCACTCTTTTTTTGATGGGAATAGCAATTCTCCACTCTATGCCCAGTCTCCTTTCTCCTGTCCTGAGTTACTGCTGTAAAAGTTGTATGAATGGCTACTGTGTGAACAGCATTTCTTACTAAATACAATTGGTAAGATACCGTTGGAACCTGGACATTTATTAGTCCTGAGTGCTTCTAGGACTGGAAACATTTCTGCCTCTTCTATCCTCTGCTGCCTGAGGCATTTTGTTGACTACTTCCTTAGTGAACACATGAATGAAATTACTTGTCATTTCCCTTTCATTGCCTTGAGGATTCTCATTGTTGGACCAGACACACAGATACAGTACATCATACTTCCTCCTTTTGCTGTTATAGTATTGGATGAACCTCTTATAATTTATTTAGCCTCACTTGTAATATTCCTTTCCATCTCTCTTGGCCTATCTAATATCAATTTTATCTATGCTTGCTGTTCATTGTACTCATATTTTTAACTGAATCCTGTTGTTTTTAGTAATTTTTGATTATGCTTTCGTGATTGATTTAAAAAAGAATTTGGGGGGTGATTTTTAGCCTTTGCATATCTATGTATCACACCTGGGAAATTTAGCTTTTATTTTGAGAGGTCAACCCTGAAGGAGTCGTTGAGATGCTTTTTAGTCAGACAGATGTTAAGTTCTGATTTGATAAAGTTGATGTCAGTGAAGGTGGACTCTCAAGAACAGATGAAACCATAAAAAGTAGTTACTTTCTAATGCTGTTGTGGAGTTATTACATTTTTTCATCTGCTCAGGACTCTAAAAACAGTAACAGACAGCTTTAATGTCTACTGAATGCCATCTTGCTGAATGATAATCCCCATTTTCAAACCCATGCAATCCTGGTTAAACAGCAATCTAATTTGATCAGAAAAGGCACTAAACTCCAATTTAATGAAAGTATTTAAAGTAAACATCATGCACGGCACCAGCTGCTGACAGTTGTTAAATAGGTTGTTGAATTTTAGGCCGGACCTAGCTAAGAGGTCACTGTACTTGCTAATGTCCTGGAGGTGTATTGAATGGCTGCTGCTTTTTGTACGAAACACACAATGAAAATTCTCCACTTGCTGTACTCAGAGGTTTAGTTTTGGTGTGGTCTTTTGCTTTACTAATCATGCCTGTAATTTTTTTTTGTTTGTTTCTGCTTTAATTCACAGCTCAGCTTGTTTGATTTTTAATTGTATTTTAGAAACACCAAGTCAAAAAACCACATTCTGTCTAATCTTTGTGAGGTACTATGAAGTCGGGTATAAAATTAAATGTTACACCTTATAATTCCTGCTTTTAAATTTTCCAATAGGGAAAAGCCAGTATATCTCCAACTGTGCCACAGAAAATTCAGATGCTTTGGTATTGGGTATTTCTTATCTTTACATTTCATCATATTAAACATCTTTAATAGCATTTTTGAATTGGTTGACACTGACCTAAACAGATTGGACATATTTTTCCAGTTTTTCCCAGACTGGTGTCTCTGTAATAAAAATGATTGTGTTTATTTTCTGCAATATACATTTTTATGGGGTTCTGTGATTCCTCTTGCTGTCCATTTAGGGTATTGATTTAGATTAGAGACCACGTGACCACACAGTCTCCAATGAACCATATTGTGCTGGACCTCAGGGGCAAAAAAGGCACTGGATCCCTCTATATTTTTCTATTACAGACTTTATTCAAGTCCTTAACACATGTCATTGTTTGGAACAGGAACTGATACACAAACATTTTGACTCCTCATAGTCACTATCTTATGCAACTGGTACTTAAGTCCTTTAAGTGCACTACATTTAGATCAGGCAACCCTTTTTACACAGTTTGGAATTTCCAGATGTGGTTATGCTTTTGGAAACTTATTTGTTCTTTTTTTGTACACTATTCTAAACGAGGGTTTTCAGTGCTCTCCGTCTAGTATTCTTCCTAGATGATTTTAATGTTCTTGGCCTCTTGAAGTGGCAGAAACAGGTTTGACTGTTATCAGGACCCAGTCCTGTCTTCATATCACTAATGTAGACATATCCATAGTGCTGAGTGATGGATGGTGCATATATGGAGTGCAGCAGCTGATGTGGTCAAATCTTTATTACATAGTGCTTCTGATGTAGTTAAATCTTGCTTATGATCCCTTTGGTAAGAAACTTGGGGGCAGCTACCACTGATGTAGTTCAAATAGAAATGTTGTGTTTCTTTTCTTCTCTTTTCTGCATGGAATAAACCTTTACTTGTTTCTTTGCAGCTACCACTGATGGTGGGAGTTATAGATGGGGGGGGGGGGATTGCTTTTGTGTTATACTTATTTGGTTCTGTTTTCGAAACTTTAAAACTTATAAATACTGGTTCACAAACAAGGAATCCATTTAATATTGAAAGCATTGTTTTTTTTTTCCTGTGCTTGTCTTTAACTTTGGCTAGACGCAATGGAAATGCTTCTGAGCACTTGACCTGCAACCCTCACCTAGAATCAGAATAGATTTCCTGAACATAACAATACATTTTATAAATTGCCCTTATCTTTTCCCTTTTACTTTCAGCTATGTGAGTCACCCTGTCTGCACTAATCAGATAGAAAATTTGTGATACTCCATTGGGAACTTACAGTTCTGGCCGGGTGGTTCACACAGTGAATATACTTTCACAGTCTTCTATAACTGGGAGCTAGGGGTGCCAATACTGCCCTGGCGACTTTAGAAAATTAAAATGAATTTCCTGTTACCTGTCAACTGTTACCTGTAGTGTGGGAGATCTGAGGTTTCTAGGACAGGATGAAGGATTTTCTAGGGTATTAAATGGTAATATGAAGGATATGATGAAGAGTGCACAATGAAAATTTTCAGAATGAGCATTACATAGGACACAGGACACGTGAAAATGTATTTAATGAAAACACATCTTCTTTGTCACTTCAAAGGAAGAAAGTCCCACTTCTCTATGCAGGAAAACGTCTCTATGCAGGTTGTGTGGTCTGGCAGTGCTGTTATAAGGGCAGCCTTGTTTGTTGGATAATTAACCACAAAAAGCTTCTTGCTGATGTAAGTCCTCAATTAAAATTATCCACATTAAAGAATGTTTCATTCCAGAATACAAAAAAATTAACCTGCCAATGGTTTACAAAGAACACTAGAACGTCTGAAGATAAGAAAAACCTTGTTTGGTGTTAGTACTTAATTGTTCTCATCCAGACATTTCTTTAATGAAGCAAAGATACTAGCTTCAGCAACAGAGCTGGGTAGCTTGTTCCACAACCCAATGGTATTGTTGAGTGTAGTTTCCTTTTATTTTTGAGACAAACAGAAAAATGTAAGAAGCAAAAACGTTTATGGATTATTGTATCCATAGTGTTATATCATAATTAATTCCCACATCTAACTTGCAGAATTGATTGATTTAATCTTTTCATGAAACACAGAAGAAAGTTTGACATAATGATTTCTGTAAAGGACAATGCAATTTAGCACAATGTCAATTTTTCCAAATATGTCCATAAGTTAAGAATGAACGTACAGTAAATGATTTGCCTGCAGCATATCATTAGGCATATACTAGTCATCAGTGATGAGGGAAGTTATCTTTAATGCCATCCATTTTACATATTGTGAAAGTTTTTTCATGGGTTCTGTCTTAAAAGGGTGTGTGTGTATATTAAATATGCTATTATTCTGATATATTACGGTTTTTAAAAGAAGCAGTACTGACATTAAACAGTGATGATATATACAGTGTATTAGCACACTGTGAATGTTCTCTGCGGGGGACAGGTGTGCCATGGTAACACACCTCAGGCAGCTGTCAAGCCTATTTAATTATTCAGAATGAATCATCTCTACTATTTCAAGATATTATTTAACAAGAAAATTAACTGACACCAGCTAGTGTGTACAATGTTTTTCATACATAATGTACTGTAAATTAAATTGTCTAATCAACCAAAACATAGGGTACAGTGCTATCCTCAATGTGTTTCTACTCTTTTTTTCATCTTTCACCAACATGTCCTATTTAAATTCTTTAGATCACAATTAGTTCAGCATGAGGGGATTTAGTCATTTTAGTAGTTACATTCACTCACCCACATTTTAAAGAATGTTAAGCCATGAAAAGTACTACAATTACTCTACTAGTACTGCTACTATCACTACTACTACAACTACTACTAATAAAAACAATAATTTCATTATTGCTGCATGTATGCAATTTTTGGAATTATGCATTTATGGAGTTTATAGGACTTCATTTTGATTGGCATATAGGAGGTGATGCATTTAGACCATCTCCCAGCTGGCTGACGCACAGCAGCCATCGTGCGTTGATGTATTGTAGACTAACTGCATTAAGGGGGATCATGAGAAAGGCAGGTTGTGCAAGCTGAAAGTGGGCTTTAGACAGCACTCTGGTGCCTACACTCTTCCTCACTCGAAAAGCACTATGGGGCCTTTAGCAAGAAAGCAGCTGGGGCAATGGTTAATATCTGATCTAGGGCAGCACAGAGCCCCTGATCTCCCCACTTGGCCATTGGTTTCAGAACTTCAGTTTTAGAAGGAAGACTGCCACCTGCTGGTCTGGTGTGCCCAAAGTATCTAAAGCAGAAACCTGATATTCCTGGAGGTCTCCCTCCTCAGTACTGACCAGGCGTGGCCTTGTTTAGCTTCTGAGATCTGTTAGGACACAAGGTAGTAACGACACTTCCAGATATTTTTATTTTGTCAACTACGAGAACACTGGAATTCATTTAGATTAGCAGAGTTACAAATAAGTAAATTGTACAGTATGTGCTAGCTCTTCAAAGACAGTGCTAAAATTGTCACTTTGTTTAGAAAAGGTTGTAAAAAATCTTTAATGTTCCTGAATGGAAACAAAAAATACAGTCATGTTTTGTTTAATTCTATAGTGCACAAAATAGCTGTGCCTAAATAAAAATAACTTGTTTATTCTGATTCTTGTTCTGTTTAATCAGATTCTTCGGGGGAAACACTCTGTTTCTGTGAAGAAGCATCTTTGAAAAGTGCAGAATATGTTTTACATACAGCTGCTAATGTGTTGAGTAAACATTTAAAATAATCCCAAAGCACATTTCCTTCAAATTCACTTGAAAACTGAAAATATGTTTTAATGCTATTTTTAGTTGTGAAAATTCCACAGATTCTAAAAACAAGGACTCTCTTAAAAAGCGTGCAATCTTAACTGCAGGTTAAGAAAAACTAAGATACTGCACTTTGATCTTTAAGCTCCCTGTTTCCATGGAAACAACGTACAAAATAAGAAAATAGGTAGAATAGACGTGCGTTGAAGCACATATGCATCTCATAAAATGCATTTCAATCCATCCAATCATACAAACCAAAGAAAAACTTAAAACATTTTTATTGAAAATGTGGAATGAAGCCCACATATATCACGATGTATGTCAGTCAAACTTGTCTGTGAAGTTGTCATCAGAAAGTAAGTAAACCTCAGGAAGTAAACCTACAGAATGACAACAACAATAAATAAAAAGAATACACAAGATAAAATGCAATTACAATACACAGAAGAGACCGTGGATGGTGGTACTAAGTATAGTAGGAGCAGAAGGGTAAAGAATGGAACCAGTTAAGTAAAGGCTCTTCTAAAGAAGAAAGTTTTGAGTCTGGATTTGAAGGAGTTTAGAGAAGGTGACTCTCTGATATCCTTGGGGAGAGAGTTTCAGAGCTTGGGGGAATAAGGCCCTATCACCCATAGAGTGTAGACGGGCTTGGGGGACAGTTAGGAGACCAGAATAAGAAGAGCGAAAGTTGCGAGATGGGAAGTAGGGTGATAATAGTTCAGACAGGTACTGAGGTGCCAAGCCATGCAGAGCCTTATAGGTGAGCATGAGGATTTTAAAGTTCACACGGAATTTGAGAGGAAGCCAGTAAAAGGACTCCAGGATAGGAGTAATGTGCACATTTGCACTAGACCAGGTCAGGATACTGGCTGCCGAATTATGGACATACTGGAGTTTGTTCAATGTAGATTTAGATACCCCAGCGAGTAGAGCATTACAGTAGTCAATTCAGGAAAATGCAAATGTGTCGATCAGCTTTTCAGCCACAGCTAGTGATAACATAAGGCGTACTCTCGCAATGTTTCTGAGGTGAAAAAAAAGATGTTTTGACAATATGCTGCACATGTGGGTCAAATATCAAGCCTGAATCAATTATCACCCCAAGGTTTTTCAATTTAGACTGAAGCTCTAGTACAGAACCATCTAAAATAGGGTTACAGGATTGGCTTTACAAAGTTGATGGGGGGTTCCAATAGGCATGACTTCAGTCTTGTCACAGTTAAGATGAAGGAAACTTTGAGTCATATATATTTTGAGTATTTTTAGAAAAATGACAGCCACATCAGGGTCAGGTTTGCTATGGATGTATATTTGGGTATCGTCAGCATAGAAATGATAGCTGAGGCCATGTGATCTTAAAAGCTCTCCAAGTGGAAACATGTAAATGCTGAAGAGCATGTAAAGGCATTATCTGATAATGGCCCCCCTGCTTGTAAATCTGAATACAAAGGAGTCTCTGTATCCTTATTTGTTTCTCAGTGTGTAGGAATGTGTGAGATGGAAATGTGTATGTACTGTATGATAAACAGAGGTAGGTGTTACAATAACTTCAAAACCTTCAAATGTAATTAGAAAAGCAAAAGCAAAAAATGTCAAGACTACCACCACTATTTTTATCAAAATCAAATTCTCCTGTGTAAAATGCTGAAATAAGTGTTATTTAGCATTGTGTGAAATAGTTGAAATGCTGCAGTTATGTTCTTCTTGTGGTATAAGCATGGTATGTGGAATTGGCATGTTTGGAATTGGGTCAGTGATGAAAGCAAATTGCAATTTCAGTTTATATACCAATATTCTCAATTGATTTGACTCAAAGTCGTTACAGATAGTGGTTAGTATTTGGCTGTGAGGAAACGGGTATAAAATATTCGTTTTGGATGATTGATTAAAAATGCAAATTAAAGTTTCAATTAAGTCAAATCGTATGGAATCTAGACACTCATTTTAAAGCAGAATACTTAGCACAGCCGATTGTATCAGTGCTTTTTAACTATTTCTACCTCTTCATTGGTAAAGTCAACAAGCAGCAGCTTTGAAATGCTCTTGTATTCATTTTGAAACACACTGAAGTCCCTAATTAATTAACACTATTTAGGCAGCAAAAGGTTTGCATGACGCTAGAGTGGGAGCTGCTTTAGCGTGTGAGCTGCAAAGAAACAAGCAGAGGTTATTTTCACACTGAACACTAAAAAGAAAAAAAAACAGTTTGGCTCTTGTGAGCTATTTTAATGTTCTTCGTATGCCTGAGTAGAGTTACACAGCCAAACTAAACTATTTCGTCTTTTTAATTTGTTCATTAGTTTTTGGTCTGTTAATTCCAAACAAAACATCTGAAATGTACTACTTCTGGTTCCACAGTTTGTCTACTGTGGGCATATAGTAATTGCTAATGAGAAAACCTGGTACCTTAAATTAATAGTGTGTTAATGTGGATTTGAATAGTTTTACTTAACATTAATTGTTTATTTGTGCATCAATGTTTATAGGTATTGGTGACGTGACAATGGAACTTGGACAATTTAAATTATTTGTACTTTGTCTTCATTAGCATTTACTCTAAAACGTAGGAAATACAATAACAGTGTGAAATTTAGAGTAATCACAGATTAGTTTGTTGTGATAAAGCTGCTGTCATTAAGGCCAAGCAAGACAGGTAGTGCAATTATATAATTGGTGGCATTAAAATCTCAACAGATTGTATGAATTGAGTGGTCTAATTTACACACAATGAGTGGATTTCTAACATTTAAAGTAAACTTTTAGAGATTCATCTATTTCTAAATTATTTCTTTGAGTAAGCAGCTGACACTATATTAATTAAAAGCTTAAAGTATGTCCTAGCACAGGACTTGAAAAATGGTGAAAAATGGTGCACGCTGCTGGCTATGGTCAGCTCCACCAATGTCATGAGATGGGTAACAGAGCAGTACTTTATCTGCAGATTGTACCCTGATGTTTAAACATAACTACGTGGGTTAGACTTGATTTAATGCATTGCAGTCTGATCTGTACTTTCATGTCACATTCCACCAAAGCCATAGACTGTGTATCAGTTTATTGTCCCATCAAATTAATGTACATAACCAAATGTAAAAGAAAAATGGTTTGTAAGAAGTAACATTACAGTGAAATAAAACTAGCCTGTACTGTAGGTTAAGTGTTATTTATCAGTAGTGGTCATGAATGTTCAAAATGAAATTGAGGATGTTTATTTTTATCTGATTAAAGAATGGTATCCATGTTTTTTTGTTTTGTTTTTTATTGGTTTCATTTAGGTTTTTTTTTTTGCCTAGCTTTTTTAAAATATAATTCAGTGCCAACCATTGATGTATTTCAGTATGTAGAAATCCAGGGCTGCCAGTGACATCTTGTCTGAGTCAGATAAGCACAATGTTAAGCTTGTGTAGCAAAGCTGTGATTGACTTTTGCCTGGTTGGCTTATTCCTGATAATTTCTGTTTTCTGAAATTGTTTTTCCAGTGTAATATTTGATGGCATCAGTACCTTATAATAATGAAAACTACCTTATTTTCAAAGAAAAAAGCATTAATTAAAGAAAAAAACAACACATAACTTAGAAGTATATTATGAAACCATCTAATCTTCAGACATTGCAGATTCCCATGAATGAATAGCAGAAGAGATGTAGGTTTATAGAGATCGGACACTTTCCTCACATGTGCCATTGAACAGAAGGATTATAAGTATCATTTTGGAACAATTGAAATGAAATTGTTCTATAAAGCTTTTGTCTTCATATCACACCCAGGAAACCTTTGAAATGCCATTTATCTCTCGGAGTTTCTTTCTGGCAAAATGTTTATTTAAAAAAATACACTGAAATGTGGAGAATGATTGGGAATCTGTCTCAAGCTTCTATTGACCTGATAATTTGGGTAGAAAGCTCTAAATCCATCGAGTTGTTGTCAAGTGTTCGGTACTCACTCTTTACTCTGTTTGCATAATATTTTTTTTTAATTGTTGTTAACTATTTTTGACAAGTATCAGATGAAATGTACAGGTTATCAGAAACACTGATTTGGTCCGAGTCAGTGCAGATGAAGAAAATACATCCCATATTATAAAAACAACATTCACTATAGAATGCAAATATCCGAAAAGAAAAAAAAAATTAGATGCAGCTCCTTTTATTTATATGATTGATTTATCGTTAAAATTATTCTGTTGATTATGGGGTCAGTCACCCTATGTATGAATTAACACCTCTGAAATCTCAATATGCAGTAGCAGTCTGTTATATCAAGCGTATTCATTAAAACATTTCACAGTACCTGACAGCAGAACAGAAACTGCCACAAACACAATACAGTTCCCAGAATATCTCATTCTTTCCTCAACTGATTATGAGTTTATTTACATGCTAGATGCCAACTTTACTCAATATATAAATTAATTCTGGATAATTAACCTGTAATAATTTTCCCTGTAATTAAAATAAATAATAATGACGGTTTTTAATACATTTTCAGCATTGTGCAGAAAAATCTAATTCACAAAGGTGTCTTCCGGTTTTCTAGGCATACCTATGTACAGTACAGTATATGTCCTCTCTTTACAATGAGAAAATGTCTTGCTGGTAAAGCAGGGGAGGATTGTGAGAGTGTTACTCAGGGTGAAGGCAGAGGTATTTGCCATTGAATAAATGAATTCTCAAGAATGACATCAAGGATCATCCTGGAAGAGGGCAAATGCGTGGTGGTAGAGTCAAGAGGAAAAGAGTTGGAGATGTCCACGGCAGAGGGAGAGAAAGAAGGGAAAAATGTATGAATATATGATAAATATTCAAGTGGAGAGTTGCACCAGCGTGTGCTAGCTGCAAAGGAAGAAGTGTCTGGAGGTGCCTCACACTTAAGCCAAGAAGGCTCAACAGCCAGATGTTGTGTTATTTCTTTCTACTTTTTATCTTGGAATTAACCTTTATTTCTTCTGGTATCATATGGATGCTAACGAATGACAAAGGAATCTGAATTGGGATACATGTGAATCCGTTTCTAGCAGAACCTCCTCCCTCGGGAGGCTGCCAAAAGCCTGGGATTTCTCCTACAAAAGCCGAACTGAAAGCTCAACACAAAGTAGTTGCCCAGTGGAAGCTGTTAAATAAAACAAATTTTTAGTTGTCAGCAGTACACACTCTGATGGGTGTTTAAATGCCTTTTTATTCCCTTTTTATTGTTTAACATTCCTAAATATGCAGGAATACTTCTATTTTAGATCACAGTTAAGGATGGACCTTTAAAAGCATTCTTCATCAACATACATTTCGTTTCATAAAAAAAAAATTTGACTGATACCACTGTTTATTAGAACCATTTTTTCTCCATATAACATAAAAGTCAAAGACTCTAGTCTTCTCATTGTTGTGTTCATATTAAAGCCTTAAAGATATCAACAATATGACAGATAACCTCATGTTTTCACAATTCAGTGGTTTGAATCGGATTAATCTGTAGATAAGAGGTGCATCAATAAAGCTAGTGACAGCCTCTTGGCTACCTATCCCTGTTTTGAAAAGTCAGATGCAAACATTTCTTAGAAAGCCCAACATTATCGTATCTGTTTCAAAGTGCTCATTTTTCCCAATGTGCCTTATTTTTCTGAAAAATTACCAGTAATCTTTGCCATGATAGTTTGGTGAATATAAAAATGCAGGTTCACAGCTTTGACCCTTTGAGTTAGCGCCTGGTCTCTCTTTTCATTTTAAGTGACATAAAAATAACATTTATCAGCTTTACTGCTTGTCTGTAAAAGCATAGCTGAAGCTGCCAAATCATTAAAAAACATCTTTAACATGCAGACAGAAGGTTACTGAGCACTGATCTTCAGCAGGTGCAGTGAAACAGAGGCCAGATCTGTGAATTTCTTTCTGGTCTGTGAGTGCCTGATGGCCTGTTGAGTTGTTTTTCAGGAAAAAAAATATTGAATTTTCAGTGGATTATTTAAGAAAGAATACACATAGCGTTAAATGCATAGGAGATGAGTGTATGAAGAAATGCAATTCGGGACACTCAGGAAACATCAGAATAAAAACAAACTCATGTTTGAAAAGGCATGTGTACAAGAGTAACAGGAGCAGAAGTATTGACTAGTACTGGAGAGTGCATATTAGTCCCACACATTGAACCTGTAAATGTAGCTCTCTATTACTGTTTAAATCATACATTCATCAATTTTCTAATCCTCCTAGCCCATTCAGGGTTATAAGAGAGCTGGAGTCCATCCAGACAAGCAAGGCACAAGATAGGATACACCCTCGATGGGATGCCAGTCCTTCACAGGGCAAACAGACACTCATACTGTTTACTTACCTGTACACCAGAACCAATTTTTAAAAAAGACAATTAACCCACCAGTATGTCTTTAGACTGTGGGAGAAAACTGGAGCACACAGAGGAAACCTACACAAACCTTATATGAATCGACTGAACAAACACCCCAGGTCCAGAACCGAACACAGGGCCCTAGTGCTGTGAGACAGCAATGCTAACCACTCTGTCACCTTCAACCAGTCAACTATAAACCCAAAGGCCTTATGTAGGAAGTAAGGGATACAAAAAATGAGAGGATCATCTAGTGTACATGGCAACAGGATTTATGAGACAGCTGTAACCTTCATCAACATATATTTGGTTTGGATGTACTGTATGTACAGTAGGATTGTCAAAAGGCAGATCCTAGAATTTAAATAATTTCAGCAAACAGGTTGTAATTAAGCAACTCAAAGAAAAGCTACATTTCCTAAAAGGACATGGGCACAATGTAGAAAAAAGAAAAACATTTTGTATCATGTTTCAGAAAGTAAGAGCAGCAGGACTGACCAACGTCTTCACTCTAGGTGTTATTTGGAATACAAAAATTCTAAAAGCATTACATTACCTGCTGTGAATGTTCATATTGATTCTGTCATTGCTATACTACTGTATACAGATCTCCACTTTCAAGGTCCTCAGTGTCTTTGGAAGCTAACTTATTTCTTATGTTTTGGCAGGCTAAAAATTTGTATTGATATTCAGTGTTGATAGAAAAATGAATACAGAAACAGTGCGGTATGGTATGCATTATTTCTGCATCTTTAATGCAATGCAAGTCCAAGACATTACATTCTATGCAGTACTAAGTAGAATATCTTCTGTAAAAGTATTGTGATATACTCTAGTTTGGTCAAATTGGCTTGTGACCGCTGGTGAATGATGGAATTGGGTTAAAAGAACTTAACATCATATTCTTGGTACCCTGTGGGACAACCCCATAACCATAAGAAATTCTCAGATGGTTAAGATATGAAACAGATTTCATACTTTCTAATCCTCTGTATCTGATGACAATGCTGGTACTTAAATGTTGTTAGATATCTCAAAGTTTAGGGCTTGCCTGTAAAATAAAGTTTAATACCAAAAATGTTTCAGAGCTATATCATATCACATACTCAACGCTAACATTGCTGCTGGGTTTGGAAAGATTTAAAATCTAATTGAGTGCACTGTTTACTGAACAGCAAGATTATTCTTCACTTTTATTCTTCCTTCCACATCTAGAGTAGGAGCCAGATGCCAGTTTAAATTTATACAATGCAATTACAGATCATTTCCCTGACAACACTTTAATTCAGACTTACTATCCTTTCAGGTTCACTGTAGCCCCCATAAATCTATTCGAATGTTTGCTTTTTAAAAAGCTTAACAATGCAGAATGTCATATGTTAAAATTCAATTTACAAAATTTAAAAGCAGTTAAAGCAATACAATTGTTGATCAATAAGAATGCTCAAGGCATCGCTTTAAAGTATTAAAGGTACAGAAAAATGCTTTTGATTAGTATATTAGCTATCATTGTATATAATTAACAAATCAACTAATGCAATACAGATTAGGCTAATTTATGTCTCAGGAATCTTGTTATTCCACATTCAATCCTCACACCCACATTTGCCTTGTTGGCAAATTAAGAAATAGAGACTAGAAAGTCTGAACAAACATTGTTGTATGTTCTAAAAGAAGTATTTTCAATAGTCAGTTTCCTTTTCCTAAGTGTGAGGACAAAATGGCCTGAAGAAAATACCAGACATCACTTCAACAGTGGTTTACTAGGGTGTGAAGTTTTTTCAGAGACTCCTGATACCACGTTAGAACAATTGCAGGGGTAGTATGTAGTGGGTGCATTTGCTAAGATTTTTTTTCCAGAATTACTAATTATATAGCCTTTGTCATGCCAAAGAGCTTTTCACCATGCTGTGGCAGCCTGCTAGGTGGAGAAGAGTGCCACCTACTGGTCTACCAGCACCACTTACAGTAGCAATCTGCATTTTGCTGCTTGATGGCAGTAAACACTAACTTGTGTGTTTCAAAGCCTATAAGCTTTGTTAGACTTTTTGTAAGCTATTATATTAGCTATTTGTCTGGTGTCTCATCGTTGAACGCTCTCTTTTAACAGGACTCCTTTAACAAAGTAATATTTTCTATGTCTATTCTTCATTTTTTTTCTAAAGTGCAATAGAATCTTATTTGTTTTGCTATGTATCTTTAAAAAAGAATATTTCTAAAAATTTTAATGATAAAAATTTAAAACTGATTTATTGATAGTTCCCTTTTTTGCTGAAATATTTTTCTTTGGGTTTAATGGAGACAGAATCAACATGCAATCTTGTAAGATGTACTGTAGATTATGTATATTAATTTCAGATCACAGATGGTGAAAGTATAAAAGCTTTAACTCCATTACTGACACTGTGAATAGGAGCGTATTATTTACCCAGCTGGTTGGTCTCTGTTGCCTGCCTTCCTCCAAAATTTAATTTAGTTTCTGAAATAGAATAACATGAGCTCAGTAAATACAACTTTTTCGAGATAAGATGGGCTCAAAGACAAAGTGTTGTTTAGGTACTTTTTAGACATTACTTTTTAGTTTTGAATGTAAGATGTTTTGGATAAATAAATGATATTTAGCATATTTGCAGTGACTGAAAGTGATAGTTTCTAAGCACAGTATTGGTTCATGTCCATTGTGTTTATAGCCAATATATTCCATCTCACTGGGACAGTTAAAATACTAACAGAAAGCTCAGTTTCTTATTAAGTTAGCTAACCCAATGTTTTATACCATATCATCCAGTAACCAGGAGCTTGTGAGGAAAAGGGAAATAAATATACAGTGAAAAAATTAATTCTAATTATTTATGTCGTTACAAATTGGGGTTGATATATTACAAAATAAGGAAACAAATAATAATGTGGTCATGACAATAAGAATAATATTATATTATAAAGATATAAGAAATCATTTCACTCTCTAGAGTCAGAAAACACTGAGAATTTTACAAAACGTGTCTGCTTTTATTCTCTGGCAAAATTGAATGACAGAATAATGACCAGGTCCAAATGTACAGAAATATTTATGCACAACAAATAATACAAGTATACAACACACAGCGTTGTACAATATCACCACCATGGATATTTACAGGTCAGTTACAGAGCCCCACCTTCTACAAACATAGAATACCCAGAAAACTATTCTTATAATCTAAATAAAACTACACACCTAATAATCAAGATGTAGATAGGACCTACATCTTGATTAACTAAAGTGATCATAACTGGATCTAAATAGAGGCTAACAAAAGAATGGAAGCATTTTTCCAATGCCAAACAAAGACATCGCTGAAATAGTAGATACATTTTTAGCCCGTGGGTTCCACAATAAAGGAAATCAGAATTTCTAAATAAGAAGGCAAACTCACATAATAAAGCTCAGTCTGGCACTGTTGTGATGGCCTGTACAGAATATGGTTTGACAGGAAAGAGACGCCTTTCCATGACAGAAGCTTCTGATGATGATGATGATGATGATGTCTGTTCTTTTTCTGTCCTCCCTGTTCTTCGTGTACTGTATATATGCAATGGTCCATTCCTATGGATGCCAGCTTAATGACTTCACTGGAAATGGCCTGGTCACTGTTCAATAATTTTTCCTTAAAATAGCCGGCTTAATGATCTAACAGTGAGTTCATTTAATCTGAGTTAATTATTAGAACTTCTTTTGATCTTCTGGATCATTAGACCCGTTTACATGTCTCAGTGCCCAAGAACAGGACAAGAGTAGGACCATTGTTTCAAAACTTCCGAATGGAGTATAATATGTAATATATAATATACCATGTATATACATGGTGAAAATGTATTTTATTCAAGGTCTTCAAAGGCATTGTCCAAGTCAACCCAATTATATTCTTCAGAATTAACAATGAAACACGAAGCTGAGGACACAAATGAAAACTTAGGGAAAAAGCATTTATATTAGAGAATAAAAATATTAATAACATTGGTTATAAAAAATGCAATTTATTGTAAGAATCAGATTGTGATTTACTTTTTATTTTAAATTTAAGACAATTTCACAACATGAATTTGCAGTGTTTTTGTGTTTGTTGTTCTCAGAATGCAGATTTCAGTTTTAGTTCATATTTGTTATTAATTAAACACTGGACTGGAGGGGAGAAAGGATGGAAACTCCAAAGCATTACTTTGTTAATAATTAAATTCAGTATCACCGTGGAAGGCCAGCGAGTACCGAGAGTGTTGCTGCTTCATTAGGAATTTGTTGTTAGGTTGCCACACATCCCCACCTAGTGGTACATCCAAGCGGTTTCACCAAACTACCTAGAAACGCATTCTTGTGTTATTGTTTTTGTACGTAATAAAGCACAAACTTTAGAATGCTTCTGAAAGAATCAATCCCCTTCTTAATGCTCTGACATATTTTTTTGTCATATTTGAAAAACAATGGTGGATTTCTTTGAACTAGTGGTGGTAGTGATATTTTGGTCAAAACTGTTCTGTATTGGATGTAGACAAATGAAGTGTTGCATGTAGGGAGAAAGAAATACAGCACAAATCTAGGATGGGAAACAACTAGTCTAGTGTTGATTTATTGTGAATAGGGAAACGGGTGCCAATTTAGTTAGCATCTGTTTTATGGTTCATTCTGATTTGAATCCTTATCAGCACACAGATGCTCTTTCACTTTATAGTGTTTAAGTCATGATTATAGGAAGAATTCTGGTTTAGTTAGGTCGGTAGAAAGCAGGACCCATAGAATTGTATATATCTGTATATTAAACTGTGTAACTTATTGTAAACATTTGTCCTGTTTAAGATGGTTGTCTATTTATTTCCCTATTATCAAGTTGTGCTGGAAAATAAATGCAACATGCTGTGATACTTGCTTGTTAATGCCTAATAACAGGATATGAAATGATTCTTCTTTATGGTTTATTATTGGTGTCTGCCCATGAAGTTGTTACTGATTTGATAACCTTATTTTATAATATTATCCCCCCATCCTAACAGCATTTTGCTGCTTCCAGGCCTGTTGCACTCATGGTCACGCTTGATGTTGACCCCATTTCAACAGTAAGGCCTTACTTGGTAAAGAGCAAGTATTTCACAGGGCATTGTTTGAGAGACCACGTGTCCAAAGCAAATATGACTATTAGGTCATGGGTATGAACTCTGAATGGTGAGAAATACCAAAAGAGCATGGCAATGACATTTTGGTCCACCTCCAACATTTGTGACTAGGCAAGAGTGACTATTAATTACTGGTCATTGACATATACTGGTATTCATGGAAATAGTTTTTTTTTATTTTATGCTCCATTGATGTCAATTGTTGATGTAATAAGAGAATATATTTTATGGTATACAAATATTTGTTCTAAGTATTTTGTACTTGATTTCCTCTTGTCACTTTCTCCAGTTGTTACTGCAACAGCGATACTGTATTCATCCAAAACAAATTGTGTACCTCCATTTTAAAATCTTTGTACTTTCAATAATGGAATCAACAATATTGTGCCAACTACCTTTAAGCTCTTTTTCACGGTCTCAATTTTTTATCATCTTGGCTTTCAGAGGCCATGTTTTCCATTCCATCGCATGTCCTTGCAGCTGACAAGGATCACACAGCACAAATACATCTTCTCCTTTGCAATTGTGCTTGACCTCATTCCAAACAGTGCATTTTGACTCATTTTTTTATTGCAGACATCTCATTTTCTGCTGATGACATTATTAACCGACTCAGATGCATCACAATTTACTTACTCTAACTGGGCATTTACAGCAATCAACTTGGAAGAGGCTTCTTTAAATATCACTTCAAATTTTCCTTGTAAAACAGATCATCAATTATTCTGATTGATACTGTAATCCAGCTTTCATTGTTTTCCAGTGATCTTGGGTCAATCCAGCAAAAGCGTATTACACATAATGTACAATAAATATTATTTCACACTAAACAGCTACTGCAATAAATGTAACGTTCTTTATCTTGCAAGCTTAAGTAGTGTGTATGGTATAGCACTGTTTCTACAATACTGTACTATAAACATGCATGCAGTCTGTTTGTGAGTTTGTCTTTTCAACTTTATTCTTAACATTTTTATAAACACATTCAAAACACCAAAAACATATGCCCAACACCAAAAAAACAAATTGAGATAAAATACCGTGCAGAATTAAGCTACTATAAAAACATGATCGATGTTTCACTGTATTCATTTTAATCTGTCTTTCCTTGACGTTGGTGTATTTTTTTTTAGAGCTTTAGAAAGTACAGAGATGCCACAGTTAAACTGGACAGCAATAACATTACTAAAATACTGACAAAATTCAGTGAGCTCAGGAAATATAGTGTTCCTTTATTACAAACTATAAATATTTACATTTGTTTTTTTTAGTTAACATCCTTCCAAATACCCTAATAACAGAATAAATGTCAGGCACCACAGGAAATATAAAACATGATATGTGTCTCCTTCACATTCCACAACCAAGGGCAATTCAACATTAACTACTGAAATGAAAGTCAGGACACAGTTTGAAATATTAATAATACTACTTTCTTTCTTTGCCTCAGTGTTTACTGTACATGTTGAAATTTAAAGCAGGTATAATTAAACATGAAAATCACCCTTTCATAAACTTTGCAAATTAAAATGCATCTTTAAATGAGATACAATTCTTAAGAAGTAACGCTACCCATAAAATGGTAAAGCCCACACAAAAACCTGTGGTATTATTTGTTGTTGCTTAAAACATCTATTAAAATACATCCCATGAATTCATGGCAGTGTGCCTCTTTAAAAGTTTAAAAAAAACAAAGTACAGTGGTTAAAAATTCTTCCAGTTAAAGACCGCTAATTACTGCATAAACCTTCTTCTACATTACTTTTTGCACTAGAGTATAAGTAACTTACCATTAACTAAGACATCCGCAAAATTCAAAACGTAATTTTTATAAAAAAACAATTTTTCAAGTTCTTATATTTTATCTAGTAAACTTAGTAATAGCAACATGTGTAATAGCAGCTGGTGTAATTGTTGCTATTATAAAGTAATGTAGATAAATATTACATTTACTCTTTCTGAAAATACAATCTCTATAAACTGCAGAACAAGGAGTCCTGCTCCCACATTTAAAAGCCAATCCAAGCATGAGGAAAATTTACAAGACAGTTTTTAGATATAAAAAAACCTAGAATGCTATGGGCAACAATGACTTTGGTATTGACCTGTCCTTAATTTATGTCAGCATGATAACCTATAGGAAAGTTTTCTCAAAGTTTTTTATCCATATCCATTCTAAGCTTATCCATTGCTTAGAATCACAAAATAATATTTACTACAGATTGCCACACAGAAAAACATTTTTTGAAAATATGAAGATGAATCAAATATTCCCAGAGTACATACAGTAAACTGAATAACAGTATACTGCACACTCTAAGATTTAGAATCTACACTGCTATGCAGTATACTTATAGTACATAGTACAATTTACAAATTGCACAATTCTGAATACTATGCTTCAAAATCCCATATGCATACAAGCAACAATTGAGAACTGGCAAGAGACTAAACACATGACTTTTATGAGCAGAAAACCTGTTGCAAGCACCCAGAGCAAAAAATGGTAATCTTGTGGCAAAAGTTTCCCCTTTAATTTTTTTCCTGACATATTAAGGACAAAAATAAATGTATTAAACTGTATAATACTTATCCTGATTTCTGAAAATGTTTTCATACTGGGAAGAAGCCAAGTTAAATGAAGTTGTATTTTTGGCTATAGTTTTTAACAGGATTTCTCCCTCCTGTGCAAATTTCCACTTGAACGGTGAAAGGTGTATGGGATATTGATTCAGTCTTGAAGAAAGTGCAACACATTGCTTCTGAGATCTCTAGTTTGCAACATAAAACTCGATAACCTTTGAACACCGTAAACAAATAGTTAAACGCACGGTCCTTGAAATATTATAAATAAAATAACTTAGCAAGTTCACATTCATTCTATTCACATTTGGAGTTTAGTTTTTGCTTAAAGCTCTCTTCAGAAGTTCCAAGTCTTTCCTTCTGGGCGAGTCGGTTTTGGCGCAGGAGTAGTCCTCCAGCTGGAGAGGAATGTATTTCTCCAGTAGCCCCAGCTTCTCTCCTTTCAGACCCGTAAAAAGCTGAGCCCAAGAGGTTCTGACTGGCCCCCGGAACCCAAAGAAGGCCAAGCTTTCTGAAGAGAAAAATCCGGGTACATGTTCAGTAATTCACCTCTCCCCTACACAGTTTCCTTTGCAGTGCAGAAACAGGCCAACAAAAGGACAACCGAAAGTACTTCACGTTGAAAGGTGTCCGAGTCAAATCAAATGGCAGAGTTAAAACTATACAAGGCCCTAGTAAAGCCGCAATCTGCACATTTATTTTCAGTTATACTCTCTGAACTTAAAGAAAGATACTGCTGCTCTGGACAGACTGCAAACCAGGCCAACCAGAACAACTCTTAACCTACAGGTCCACTGAACTAACTCTTCAGATTTGAAGGCAGTAAATTGGGGCTTAATTTGAGTATGATAAATTCTTAAAGTTTGAGTATGTAAAATGCAAAGTGAACTGACAGGTCAGCTCCAACCTCCACAATGAAACCACAAGGACACAAGTGAAAATTAAACAAATTTAGAACTGAATACACTGTAGCAAGTCTAGATACTTGGACTAGTAGTACTCTAGTTACGATGCTGAGAATGATTCTTCAAGAAATGGGTTCTCGGAGTAATAGCTTACTAGTACACTAAACAATGTTACCAAAACAATATTGGCCCATTTTCCAGCAAAGTATCAGTATTTTAAATTATATTTTATAAAATGCATTAAATAATTTATAAATCAACAAGTTATGGTGCTTATAAACAAACCTTTATTTTTCAGATCTGCCTCTTTGGCTGTTCCCAGTGTGACAAAATATCGAGCAATGCTGCCAAGCCCCTTCTGCACTGCTCGAGTTCCAAGAAGAACAACTGACCTAAGGGACGATGGAAGTGCACAAGATGACATAAGTGAGGTGAAGAATCACCAGAAACAGTGTAGCAACATGATCAGCAGTCACAGAATTCATATCAATATCAGGAACAAATATCACTGGCACAGTGGCTAGCATTGCTGCCTCACAGATCTGGGGCCCCTGTATTCAGTTCTGGATCTTGGTGCTATCTGCGTGGAGTTCGTATGTTCTCCCTGTGTTTAATAGGCTTCTGGGAAAACTGGCACTGGTATGAGTGTGTGTGTTTGCGTCTGTGTGTGCCCTGTAATGGACTGTCATCCCATCCAGGGTGTATCCTGCCTCGCACCTGTTGCCTGCTGGGATAGGCTCCAGCTTTCTTGCAACCCTGTACTGGATGAAGAAATTGGATGGAAGGACAGAAGAAAGTTATGGAAACTGTTAACATTTTTTCCTTTATTTTTGGCTGAACTTTTTAAAATTTAAAATCTGAACGTAGATAATTTTTTTTTATTCTACTTGTTAACTTTATGGGAAGCAACATACGACACTCGAAGACCTTGCTCTTACCTCTCAGGAATTCCAGTCTTCAAATACTGTTCCATTTTAGATTCCAGCTCGGGGAACACTGATTTCTTTGTCACTCGGCCAGTGCAAGCATCCACAGTAACCAGAAAAAATCCAGACTCTGTGAAGGGGAACTTTTCAGCATTTACCTTGAAAATAAAAATAATATGCATATGAGTTCAAGCAGACACCAACACATCTCAGAGGCTAGCTTCTTTGGATTCCCAGTTTTATTCGCTAGAATAAACACCAGAACCAAAATTCTCTACAGATTTACCAAAAGCTAAAGAAATAGGCTGATCCTCTGTACTGTAATATTTCATAGGATCAGAGAAGAGAATGCAGTGTTGTCCTTCTAAGGATGACAAGACTTAAATATTTCCATTTAGGGTACTTAGCAGACTCAGGTAGACTAGATAAAAATGTCTTTCTTGCTAAAGAAATTTGCGAAAGGATTAAGGATAGGATGTAATAATGAATTCCAGGAAGGAAACCAATTTTCTCCAGCTTGCATAATCTTCTTGAAAAAAAAAGAGACAACTATAATATTGCTCACGGTGATGAATGATTCTTCATTGCCGTTTTGTAGCTCTTCACTGCTGATGGACTTAATCTGAGCCTGGAGGTAGATTTTGTGAGGATCACTTGTGAAGACCAACTGAAACAAAACCATTTGTTAAAGTTCAGGGGTGTAAAACTGAATAATTGAACAATTCACAGTACATACATTGGACTACTGAAACCTGATTATCAATACCTATTAGGGTAAAAACAGTGGTTCATTGTTAATTAAAAATAAAAGAAATCCAGAAATAGTTCTGTGTTTATGCTGTGAACCCACAAAAAACATGAAGCTAATGAGTAGTAACAATATAAATCTCATGTGTTAGTATTGAATATCACTATCAATTTGTGACAATTTCAGTTGACACACATGAAGTATTTTTACTCCAGCCGAAAGAAAAAAAGAATTTACCATAGAAGCTCCACAGTTTTTGCACGGTGTTGTGGTAGGTGGTGGCATTGGAATAAGAGTCTTTGGGGGTTTCGGATTATTTGAGTAAGCTTTTGCCATGCAGTTGCTGATCTCTTTCGAGGTTGTCGTGGCGATGATCTTCAGTCGCTCACAGCCCACGCGGGAGCAGTAACTGTGACCGTCTCTGCTGTGTCTGGCATACAGGAACAACCACAAAAGCCTAGAAACAAAAAAAGTACAATTAGCCATTAAAATATGCAAAAGACTGTCAACTGTCTGAACTGAAGCTTTTTTAGAATGTTCCACTGCTGAAGAAATAACACTGCATGTCTCTCTTATAAAAACAGCTGTCGGAATTACACGGTTTGTTGGACAGGTGGTTGCTGGGTTATTTTCAGAAGCAAACATTTTGGTTCAGTACTTTGAGCTGTCTTCTCTGCACAGCAATTCCAGACGTTAAGCTGGATGTGCTTTCACTACTTTGAAAAGCCACTAATGTTTCTCGTTGCACGTGTTAGCTATTGTAAGGGGGTTCAGAAGAACTGGCTTTCGGATGCAACACGTTTGCAACATCACATTTGCATTTTAATAAAATCTTATTTAGAGAGGAATATTAGACTTAAATCAGTGCTTTTACAAATGCTTTCAATGGAAATGCATCTATATAAAAGCAGATGGAGGATATAGTGGCTCTACGGTGGATACTCTATACTAATATTTTATCTCAGCTACTCTGAAACTGATGCCCCTTGTAGCTGCAGGCAATCTCCCCTCTCAGGCAGAGGGCTTCAAACACCTGTCAGGACCTGAACTAAATGAGATAAGAAAGCAGTGTGAAAACCTGCTCTATCAGTTGTTGGTTCTTATAATCCAGAAGTCTGAAAGATAAGAGAAGTGTAGTACTACATCAGCATAACATACAGTACACTGCTGTGCATTTTCTCTGGAAGAGATTAATACATTTCCATAAAGTGACTTTTGCTGATCCTTTCATTTGATGGCTGAGTACTGTCCTATTTAAAGGTGTCTCCGTTGGCAACCAATCTGTATGATCCCGTGTCTGGTAATTCATACCCTCCTTGATTTTTTTCATCAGGATTTTAAAGACTTACATGTTCTTAATTAGCATGCAACAGTGAATGATAATCTTTTTTGTCACACACTTCGCACACCATGGGCCTTGTTTTTAAAACTTCATGCCACAGATTTAAGTCAGCACAACGTAAATGCAGCAAAAAATAAAAACGTGATTTTCAAAAGCCAACCTACATGTCTTGTTTGAGATGCAAATCTCACCAACTACATGTGCATTGCAATATTACGACAAGCCTAGGCTTTAAATCCGCATGATTGCTACTGGCCTTCCTGCTTAAGTATATATTAAGCTGTATCCTTTCCAAGTTTATTACATTCCACAGCACAAAACCATTTCCATAAAATTTCTATTACGTCTGCCAGTTTAAATGTTTACAAGTCTGCCTATTAAATGTAAAGCTGAGACCATTCTGTTCACAGCCTACAAACACATGGAACTGACAAAAATATGAACATGCGGTTTCTAGGAATACGTTTGCGCTTGAAAGTTGGTGGGCAAGATAAATGGCATTTAGGTGAGACTGACAACATGGCGTTGGGACTATACTGACAGAAGAAGGAATTTGTGATTGCACCGAGCAGGAAACAGTCTTGTTTCAGAGACGCCGCTAAAGGAACAAAATGGAAAATGTGCACAGCAGTTTTGGTGATACAAAAATATTTTTTGTTCTTGGATTTCTCAGTACTAGATAAAATTTCCCATTATCTGGGAAGTACATAGTTTTTTAAATTATTTCCTTTAAGTTGTTGAATTTTAAAAGTACTGTCTGGGTGTGCGTTGCTACAAATACTTTACATTTTCCATTTCAGGAAAGCATCATGTAAAACAAGGGTCTTGGGTAACAAAATAACTTGCTGCAATGAATTAGAACAAATCAAAAGAACCAGTACATAGATTATGTTATATGAATAATCAATGTGGTAAATCACAAATTGGAATGGAGTGTTTACAACATTTAAGTTCAGAAATATATGGGAAAAATATTTTAAACTTATAAAGGTCACACTGCATTTTGTCTGAATATAGCACAGCCGTGAAGAGATGATGTATCATGGAAATTCACCTATATACCTACATGTGTACTGCAGCTTACACCTTTCAAAAATGGAAGTCATTTTCTAAGTCATTATCCCTCAGGCTGGTATTGGATACTCATCCTTATTGTTCTTTTTAGATGAGCTTCCAGTGACATGAGTGCTTGCAATAACCTCTAGAAACCCAATTCAAACACTGCTGTTTATAACTGAAAATGCTGCAATATCAAAAGTAAATGGTAAGCCCTGTCAAAATTCTTTTCTGATTCATGCCCTGCATATACTGTATGTTAAAGACAGCTCTATGAACACTAATCCAGGGGACCACTATGATTCCAAATTAGGGAGGAAGTTAAACCCAGTTGTTGCAATGAACTATGAGTTTGAATGATGAATGAATGATCTTAACACGATGCTATAGGAGAGGGAATGGTTTTATGGCTTCTCAATCCATGCTCTTGAGCATAAACAGTATGTCAAAGTTAGCAGACACGAAGTTAGTTGTACATCCCTCCTACCCTTGAATTACATACAAAAAAGCATACATTATTCATACTCATTTTTTTACATATTCATTTTTAGAACTGAGACACAAGACACAACATCCAACTCATTCATATGAGTAACTCAACTCATATGTTGTTTTTCATTTCTATTGCATTGGAGGATACATAAATATGAAGGGCATTGTATTTGATGTGATTTCAAGATGCATTTCTCCTTTCTAGGTTCAATTTTCTTTCATATACTTTAAAAGGAAACATCATTCTTTTGCCCTAATGAATGACTTGCTAACTTTATAATCTCTGGATAATTATATCAAGATGAATAAGAAGAATCTTTTTGAACTGAAGAGAATTATGTGAATGTCACTAAATACCACTCAGCATACCGTGAAATACCACAAACCTCACCCAGTGCTCTTGTCAAAAAAGTACTTCCTGTCCAGTTGTCTTTTCTGTAACTCCTCCGGGGAGCTGACAGGTCCATAGTCCTCTATATTGTCAAAGGTGTTGTTCTGCCTGTCGTTGATGTCGGACACAATTTGAAATGTAGTGTCTGTAGGGTAGCAAAGGCCAACCTGAATCCAGTCACCTCTGTTCAATTACAAAAAAGTGTTAAACACAGTGTCTCCAGGACAAAAAATAACATAACGTTCCTGATTTATATAAATATTCAACCCTACAGGTAACAGTGCAAACATACCCACAAAGAAATTTCACAAGATGTCCATTCAATAGCAAACATATTAGATATGGAAGGATTTTGGAAAGGCCAGATAATATGAGACCTGAGAGATGGTCAATACGGTAGGTGCTGTTGTGTGACAGAATGTCACCATTGGTCAAGTGGTCCTTCAGGATAAATAATTGACATAATTACATATAATATGATATAATTCCATTGATCTCAGCATATAAAGATTGTGTAAAGTTTGTGGTTTCCAACCTGCACTACATCACTGGTTTTCACAAACAGTTTTTGATTTTTTTTTTGGTCATATGAGTGCACTTATTCCAGAGAATGCGATAATTCTGGTTCACTGTGTAGACTCTATTACTGTCCATCTCCAGGCTAGGAATCTCCAAACCCTGCCTTTGGCAGCTAAGTGGGTCAGTACAAGACCAATGGACAGGCCCTGGATATCTCAGGTGAAGGTACAGGTGGCCAACTGTGCTATCAAGTCTGTCACTTTTAGTTTTGTGGCTAAAACTGATTAGCAGCTACACCTTAAACTTTAAACTTGGAAATACCACACAATAACATGTTGCAAATTTTGCCAATTCAAAAACAAACCTGATTGAACTGAACTCATACACATATCTTTTGCTTGTCGTAGTTCATAATACTACCTTAGCCTACCCAGATTATACTGTACATTTAATAAAAACACACAAACAGAAAGTATAAGAATAGCAAACATTACTTTTCTTGTCTGCTTTAATGTGACACCTTCGAGTGTCTAGCCCCCAAAACATATTTTAAAAAATGTATAATCTTTTTTATGGAGTTCTAATGTTTGGAATCTCAATATCGAGTTAATAATAAATAAAAACACATTCCAAAGAGGCCAGCAGCCATATCACCCTGCAGCTCTCAACTGGCTACCCACTGAAGCTCAGCAGGGTTAAGCCTGGTCAGTACCTGGATGGGAGACCTCCTGGGAAGCTATGGTTGCTGCTGGAAGTGGTGTTAGTGGGACCAGCGGGGGATTTGCATCCTGCAGTCTGTGTGGGTCCTAATGGCAGGGACACTATACTATAGTGGGTACTGTCTTTCGAATGAGACATTAAACCGAGGTCCTGACTCTCTGTCGTCATTAAAGACCACCAGCATTTCTCAATAAGAGTAAGGCGTTATCCTGTTGTCCAGGCCAAAGTTCCCCCCTCAGCCCTTACTGTGGCCTCCAAATTGTCCCCATGTATGATTGGCTTGCTCTTGCCCTGCGATGGACTGGCGCCTGTCCAGGCTGTACCCTGCTGTGTGCTCGTTGCTTGAAGGGTAGGCTCCGGCTTCCCACAGCACCGTATGGTATAAAGCGGTTCGGCAAAAGACATGACATTCCAAAGAAGGGTCTGCTATTTCCCTGGTTATTGCTGCTCGAGCTAAGGTTGCTGCTGGAAGAGGTGTTAGTGGGGCCAGTAGGAGGAGCTCACCCTGTAGTCAGTGCGGGTCCTAATGCCCCAGTATAGTGACGGAGACACTGTACTGTAAAATATGTTATCCTTTGGATGAGACGTAAAACTGAGATCCTGACTCTCTGTGATAATTAAAAATCCCAGGCCGTTTCTCAAAAAGAGTAGGGTTGTACCCTGACCAAATTTCCCATTGCCCTTTCCCAATCATAGCCTCCTATGTAGGGGCAACACATTGGTGGTGGTGGAGGGGAGTCCCTATGACCTGTAAAGAGCTTTGAGTGGAGTATCCAAAAAAGCGCTATATAAGTATAATAATAATACTACTGATCATAAAAAAGTTAAACAACATTATATTTGGCAATAGGCAAACTTACTTGTCAAAATTAATGAGATACAGCACTGTGTCTCTGGGCGCCTTGCCATTCCAGTGAACGGTGTAGCTCTTGCCGATCATGACCACTGGCTGGTACTGCTGGAAGGCAGCTCGCTGGCTGTTGATTCCCTTCAGCACCATAGAATTGTTGGGGTACTCATCCCTGGAGATGGACATGCTTAAATTCTGAGAGCCCCATGTCTGAATGAAGACCTGGGAGGAGTATTGAGAGGAGGATTCTAGACACAATCCAACTGATTTCTGTCATGCATGATAAACCTAAGCCACGTCACCATTCAGCTTTTTTCTTTGGTTTTATGCCATGTGTATCTTCACATGCCACACCTTAAATTATTCACTAAAAATCCTGCTAATGGAACGCTTTGGTAAGATACCTTTAAAGGTGCTATATAAAATAAGGTTCATGATGATGATGATGGAACGAGTGTTCCTTTTTTCAACTGTCAAAAAAGTGCCACTTTAAAATACTATTTGTTACACAGCATGAGAAATACATTTGAGTGTAAAATCTTGAAATCCTCATTGTTTCTTACAATATGTAGTACTGAAACAACAGGTCTTTCAGGCTATTATATTGCATTTTCAATGTTTTAAAATTAATTCAATTCACAAAACATTACCTGGGAATATCTGCCACTGCATATTACTCCATTCCACTGAGTGATGTTAATG
The DNA here is from genome assembly GCF_059453375.1 of Lepisosteus platostomus. Classification (NCBI taxonomy): domain Eukaryota; kingdom Metazoa; phylum Chordata; class Actinopteri; order Semionotiformes; family Lepisosteidae; genus Lepisosteus; species Lepisosteus platostomus. Next base: position 60,012,786 of record NC_142614.1, read on the forward strand.
CACTCTGGATGTCGAATCAGAGAGTTGTCCATTCTGCCCACGTAAGTATCTGGATATCCCGTTACAGATCCATCCACATCATGGAATATTGAGTTCTTGTCTCCATCCAGTTCGTTTTCTTCAAACCAAGGACCCGGTTTCCCAAAGAAAACCTTTAAGGACACCTGTTGAGCAATTTTAAAACTATTATTGTTCATGCAAAAACAAATACTCAAAGCATTTTGGAAATGTATTTTTGTTGCAATCAGGATTTGAAATAATTACACTTTTTGAATTAAAAGGAACTTGCTTTCAATTCCTAGTGAGAGTAAGAGCTTGATAAAAAGGAGACTCCATTGTTTTACTTTCAGGCAATTTTTTTATTGCCATGATTATTAATTTATTAATAACAGCTCAATGCAGACAACTTAACCAGTCAAAAGTCATGCTACTAAATTAATTAAAGATTTTACTTTGAACCTTAAAGTGCACTAAGAAATCCAGCAGAAGATGCTTTCAAATAAGCCATAAACAGCCAGTAGAGGGAAGCAGAATTCATGTCCAAAAAATATGGAAAACATACGCATGCCATCATTTTTTACATTCTGTAATGTACTTCCTCAGAAGAAAAGGACTGCCACAAAAGAAAAGCACTGTCCACAAAAGATAGAGATTCCACACGAGTTGTGCACAAGGAAACAAACAACAAGCCTGAAACAACTCCTGTTCTTTCCGTAGAACAGATAAACCACAAAAAAAACATTCAGAACAGATTGTTTAGAAGAGAGCCAAAAGATCATGTCCAGCAATCAGATCTGGTACATATGAGATGACAAGATATTACTCAGTGGGTATGAGAAATAATCGTCTTTCACTTCACTGCTGAACAATATGCTTGGTTCATTTCTGTGAAAATGTATTACTTTTTCACAATGAAATTGAAACAGTAAAACTATTTTCTAAGGAGAAAGATAAAAAAGCAGAGCATTCAATAAGAGTTCTTTCAGATACACATTCAGTTACTTTTTATAGAGGCGGATCACATTTTCTGAAAAAAGGCAGAAAGCAGTTCCACTGTATATTAAATGGAACATATTATTTTTGCATTTTTCCATTAGCATGACAAATTTGTACATCTCTGGTATTAATATATATATTTAATAAATTCATAACTTATGGGAAATACATGTAAGAAAAAAAATCTTACTGTTAAAAATAATGAATAAGACTTTTCTTCTTTTGAATGAGCTTCACTAATTAAAAGGTACCCAGACACTTAATCATGAACAGGAAATCCTGTAATTGTACACCCCAAATGGTTAGATATTACAGAAATAGGAAATACATACACTGTCTTCAAACCTGACAGATGAGATGTTGTTCTTAGGTGTTAGCTGCCAAGGGTTCTTCAGAAAGAAGCCGACTGAACTTGTGAATCTGTCAGCAGTAGGGACATAGCTCTTAAAGGTACTCTTGCTGAGGCGAACCGGACCGTCGTAGATCTGAAACCCTCGAATTGGGAAGGTTCTGCAAAAAAAGTTACTCGCTACTTGTTTTCCTGTACTTCTTGACCAAGTGCATCATTTTCTGCATTTAATTCCCATTAGCCACAATTCCTTCGACCTGAAATGGACTACTGTGGACCTTATATAGTGAAGTAGAAACTGACTACGTATAGTCCAATTAAACATTGTTTTCGAAAGAACATATATTTAAATCTACATTATTCAGATTAAGTTCAGATTTCCTCCTGTTTTTTCCTGCTAAGACACAGGCATCCTGTTCATTTCAAACATTTATAAGTTTCCACTCTTAAGGAAACTTGAATTAGCAAATGATTTTCTGTCATATCATGATTAAGGCCCTTGTGCCAGAAATACATCGTAACTAAGAGATGTTTAGAAAGAACACAAAAGCCTTCTAGGAAGGTTCAGCAAAACAAGACAAAAGGGAACACCACTTATGTTATAGCCTCACTGAAATGATGTTTAACAGCAGTGGAGAATTACAGTTAATTGGAAACAGTTTACAGTCTATGAAAAGGAGCTCATTGGCTGCGATTTTTAAACTAATTGTAGATTAGTTGACATAACTCCATCTTTTTTTAAATACTGAGAAATGGTCTTTTTTAAAGTGCCTTAATGTCTTGCATTTGTTGTGGATAAAAGGTTACAAGGATGTTTCAAATGAACACAGCTGCCGGAGTTAATTCCAGTGCCCAAGAGGACCCTTCTAATTACTTGAGCCTTGTTCAGACTGAAAAGATAAGTGTAGAAGCTGTCACTTCCCTTGACCAATTTTCTGTGTTTTACTCATTTCTCCTTACCTGTTCCTTGGCAGAGTTCTGTTTCTGTTTTCACTCCCTCCTGCTCCCCAGTACTTGTTTTGCCCACCATTGAAACCATAGTTTTTGCTTTCACCAACAAATAGGGATTCCGATACTTCCTGACTGGACCCTTCATCTTTAGGGAAGCTTCCATCACTGAAACAAACAGAATAAAAAATGAGATACATATATTGCATCTAAAGCACTAATTCTGGCGTTAATCATTTAATCATTTTGAATGTATTTTTTTATTTATACCTCCTGATAAAGTTGACAACAGTGATAAAGCACATTACATTCGACAGGACTTACTACAGTCAATGATATGAGTTAGCCAAAACACCGAAGTAAAACACCAAATTAGAGAACTATCAGTGCCAAAAACAATTTAAATAAAAAGCAACTGATTAGTAAACAGACTGTTTCCTTTATAGGAAATATTTAAATAAAGGAAATACTTATTTTCTTGAATGGAAAAAATGTAATACACACACACATACATACCTTGCAAATGATAGTCCAATACCATTATCAGCAAAACTGCAAATGTAAAACACAGATTCATGAAAAAGGCCAAAAGCAAATTTCCAGTAAGTGGTTATTTTAAAAAAATAAAACAGTATTGAAGAAGTTGTCAATCGTAATTAGCCAAAGGCATGTTTAAAATGCAAACATTTGAAATCTCCACATCTTGGAATGAGAGGAAAGAACATATTTATTGAAATATAAAACTGAAACTTATTCTAGTGAAGAACATACTGCTGTTTTCTGTTATGCTGTTATGAATTATGTTTTAAGAACATATGAACAGTTTCAAACAACAGGAGTCTGTTTGGCTCATCTAACCTATTTGGTCGTTAGTAGTTAATTGTTACAAGGATCTCTTCCAGCTGTGACTTGAATGAAAGCAGGTATCGGCTTCAACAACATGGTTGGGTAGCCTGTTTCACACTTCAACAGCCCCTTGAATAGAGCAGTGCCTCCTGTTCTTAGTTATTAAATGGAATGTTTTGTCTTTTTTTCTACATATACTACATATCTTCCTTGTTCCTTGCACAACAACAAAAATTAATATTAATGATAAAATTCAAGGTGTGCACTTTTGAGCTGCAATGGACTAATTAATTAAATCTGCTTCTTTTTAACATTCACTAATTAGCTGCTGCTGCTGATAATCATTTAGAACAGAAAATTTCAATCACAAGGATGATGAAAACACCCACAGAGATGTGGGTGAGACAGGAGATAACACCATTGAACCCAAGATTTATATGAATCAGAATCAAAGTCAAGGCTGGGTAGTTTGTCAAACATCTGTTTATCTATGTGTAAAAATGTGCTCTTACATAAACTAGAACTGTTTACATGCATTCACAATCCAGTGTCACATTCTTTTGAATAACAATCCTACTATTTCCTGTGTCTTAAACAGTGGTCCTAGCAAATATTTTCAAAGCTGTATTGTGCATACATAAACAATATATCAGTCATATATGTGATTTTCACATTAGTGTATGAAGTTTGTTTTAATTAATAAAAAACATAGCAAATACAGTATTTAGACAGGTAGAGTTACTAAGGGCATACTAAAATCCCTGTCTTTAAGTAGGATTATGAATGTATTAGTGATACTAGTCTCAGACTAGTAGCTTAATTGAAAAGACTCATTACATAAAACTATGGAAATCTGTAATTGATCAGCATTTGTGGTTCAGATATTTGAAAAACAGCTGGAGTTAAGAAAGGCTTTGGAAATATGTCTCTCTAGAGGAGAAAATATATTTTCCCTTAAGACCTTCAGACAGCTTAGGAAAACAATCCTAAAATGTCTTCAATGCAGAACTAGATTAGTATGAAACAATTAAGTTATGGATTTGGACCAAATAAACAATATTGTGGTATGAAATATGAGCTTCTGGCTGCCTACAGAAGAAAAGAAAAAAAACTCAAAGGAGCATATACAAGTATCCTGATTTTTGAAAGCCTACTTGGCAGAAAGTGGAATTTTCCATGCTTCCAACACAGAACCAAGCAGTTTTACAGCAAAGCTGCCTGCACATTCTCCGAGTGTAACATGAATCAGCAAAGGCAACAAAACTAGCACCATGCAAACCATCTGAAATTAATTCCTGCTCACTGGATGTTTTTCTCCAACATCTCTACTGCAAGAGTTAATGTTACCAAGCCACATAGCTTTCATTTGTAATGAGGTATTAAAGAGACCCTAGTGTGTTCTAACACTTCACGTTTAAGAATAGACTCCATTTCTAGCCTATCCGCCTATGGAGCAAAACTACATACTACACAGAAATGTATCAAAATCAACAAGAAAATCATTGATGTTCCTTACACAGCTCATCTTACGTTTCGGATTTTTTTCTAATAAATTGACAACAGTGTGATCAGCCACTTCTATCGCCCCTCCTCAGAAACATCGACGTCAAGGCTTATCCAGCTAGAACGTGCCCTACCCTGAGTTTTGAACAACAATGTCCCCTCCTCTGATCCACGCTCCCAGGTCGTTGTTCTTGAAAGATATTAGACGGTCAATGACAGCAGCAACACGTGGCTTCTTTGGATCTCTGCCCTCGTGCGGACGGAACCTGGAACACAACTCGGAGGGTTTATCTGAGGAAACCAGGCCCAGTCTTTGACACCCTGGCACTGGTTTTGAAATAAGGTCTCACAATCTCCTAATTGTACTTTCTTATTTCAGTATGTTTGCTCACTAAAACAAACAGACAAACAGACAAACAGACAAACAGACAAACAGACAAACAGACAAACAGACAAACAGACAAACAGACAAACAGACAAACAGACAAACAGACAAACATCATTTTTAAAAAGAGCTTTTCAAAGGAGTTGAGGCTCTTTCAGGGTTTTCCAACTTGTATATTTGCCGCTTAAAGAAGAAAGTCTGCTTAGTAAAACAAAAACATTAAACAAATCAATGCAAAAACACAGAGAACGTAAATGCATACAACGATGAATAAAGGTTTGTGAATCCCTTAATATTTTCAAGTTTCACGTTTTAAAATTAAATCTTAATCTAAGTCCTAATAATAAACAAACAAATTAAATATACTCTTTCAACATTTATTCTCTTAGTGACACAACATTCAATATCCACGTGTGACACAGTCCACGAACCTTTAGATTTAGTAACTGATGGGACTCCCTTGAGCAGCAAACACTGTAACTAAATGTTTCCTATAACTGTTGAACAGTTTCTCACATTGGTTTTGAGGGATTCTGACCCATTCTTTCTTACAGAGCTCCTTCAGCTCTGTGATATTTGAAGGCTACCTTGCATGGACAGCTCACTTTTGGTACTGTTACAATATTTCGACAGGGTTTTTTATCACAGATAAATGGCCTGACAATCTCCTCTAGCATCTTCTGATACAGTGCAGAACCCATAGTTGTGTCAATGATGGCAAGCCGCTAAGCTTGACGGTTGGGATGAGATTCTTGTATTCAAAAGCAGCGTTTGGTTTTCGACAACCATATTTCTCACTGGGGCTAAAGAGTTCTATCTTCTACTCCTCTGTCTTGACAAAATAGTTCCAGAAGCCTTGTGGATCATTGATGTGCTCTTTAGAGAACTTCAGCCAGCGAAACAAGGTTATTTTTGGTTTTCTCCTTCTTGTCCTTCCATGAACGCCATTCTCGTTCAGTCATGTTCTCATGATGGGGTCATGAACAGTAGCGTTAGCCAAGGTGAGACTGGCCTGCAGGCCCTACTCCAGAGTTCTCTGATACTTCCCTGATACTTTTCCAGTTTGTTCATGGAGAGACTTTGGTAGGATGACACTTCTGGGTAGAATGACTATGGTTTTGAGCTTTCTCCATTTGTAGATTATCTGTCTGACAATTCCCCAAATCCTAAAAATGATTTTGTAACTCTGTCCAGATGACAGCTAGAAAATAACTTTTTCTGAGGCCTTCGGTAAGTTCCTTTTCTCTATGGTAAACACTAAGCTCGCAACATTTCTGATCTTTACATAGGGTGGGGCTTTCCAAACCCGGCCTCAAGGCCACACATCCCCTGTACCTTGATTACACATTGTTTAGTTCATTTTGTTTCTAGAGACATAGAATTGGTTACTATAAACCCAAATGGATATTTACATAAACACTGGTTTTGATTCAAGAAGGTTGCTGTGGAAAAAAATATGAAATTTCCATATTTATCTTTAGGCTTCACTAACTTATTTCTCTACATTATATACATCTTAAAGGAATTGATGGTTGAGTTACACAAAGTCTCTTAATTCCCTGGCACTATGCTGATGTGGTGTGACTTAGGCCACACTTCAACATGTTCTTTCTTGGCATACTTTGTCAATAAAAGTTAACTAATCTCTCACTGTACCTATAGTTTAATACCCTTTAGTCTCCCCAGTGAAGAGAAATAGTTCATTATTGGAATTCACTTGTCACTGAATCTGTTAGTAAGGTACAAGTGCTTCTGACACATCAGACAGACTTTCCACGTGTGCAGTGCAAAGTGTGGTAACCTTTCAACTCCAACTGCTGGCACCTTTGACTTTTACAATGTGTTACTGTAGAAAACGACATTTAGTAGAATCAAACATTTCTTAACCTTTATTTATTTTATTAGCTGCCACTGTAACAATGATAAAGATGAGGTTCTCAGAACATCCCAGATGGAAAAACCGATAACTCTAAACTGTATTGATTTCTCTGTCTCGGAAGTCTTTCATAAGTCCTTTTCTTGTGCTCATCAAATTTATTAATTCTTCAACAAAAGGAATTGCAGGCATGGTCTGTAATATACTGAGATGCATTTAAAGCCACAAATGTTATTGGTTCGAATACTCTTGTTGTATACGTAATGTACTTCAGTGTACAAACACATGAAGAGAATAACAGTGGCAGACCAAGGGGGAATTACTGTTAAGAAAATGGTGATCCACCACACACCACGGCTGATTCGTATTGTGCTTCCATGGGTTTTGGACAGATCTTTGACATGAAACTTTGGTTGAATCTCGCTCAAGTTCCTACCTGGCACTGTTGTCCAAGCAAAGATACTCTCTGGGGTCCGCGGCGCTTGCATTTGTGGTTTTCACTCCCTTGTCAATGAAAAGACCTGCCTGAAATAAGAAACCAAGCACACAAAAACAGAAATGAAGACCACGAATTTGGGTGCGGCAGAAAAAATACCGTTTTAAGTTCAGTTGCCTGCTACGTGTTTCAGTGTGCTACATTAGTCTCAAATTACATCACATTACATTTTAGCTCTGGTCAGTAATGGCACAGCTGGGAGAGGTCCTAGACTCCCTTAAAATAAGCTTCCTTGAACCTCATGTAACTCCATTCACCACCTCAGCACAAATGTCTCTTTCTTTATTTTTATTGCTGCTTGTTTTTATTTTTTGTCTTGGTTTTCCGTCTTCCAGGGCTGTACAGTATTTAAGAAAGGACCGGCTACCATATATATCAAATACAGAACAGATTACTCAGGGCAAATCCTCTCCAAATATAACTATATTAATGCTTCACATAATTAACAACAGATTAGCTTGCATCATCTTTATAAACTTGACTTCTTAAACTCTGAATGGGTCAAAAAATATAATTTTAGCGTAAAGTCAGAGGAATTATCTGCAAACACCGTTATTATGTAACAGAAATTTGTGTTCAAATCTATTTGCTATATTGCAGTCTCAGATAATAATGGTTGTAATCTTTCTGAAGATTAATATATTTCAATTTATTCAATACATGGAATGCTACTGTCATGACAACACCAAAGTTTGAAAGAAAGACATCCAGTTTCAGAGCCAATTTTTCAGAATATATATTTTCAGAAATATATTAGATGCTTTTTAAACTTGAGTGTCAGACTTAACAGATTTTGTGGGATGAATAGGAATTTTTCTAATTTCCATCCAAGAATATCTAAATAATGTGCTGCAAAACTATTAGCTGTGCTTAATTTAGTATTTTATTTCTAACTGAATAATAGAGTTAAATCAAAATAAAAAACAAATTATGACTACAACTGCAAAATCTTTAAAAAATGGAAACTGCTTTCACCTAGAAGGTGAAAAACAAAACAAATCACGTTGCTGTTAATGCAAATGTCAATTAAAAAAAGCTCGTTAGCTTTATGGTGTGAATGAATGTTGTCTTCTTTTCTTTACTTCAACACAGACATGTAATTTGCTTGCCTTGAAATTGGAATGCACTCGGTTGTTATAGAATATCCCCAATGGAGTCAGCTCTGCCTTAGTTTCTGGAACCAGTCCATGTGTGTCTCCTGTCGACATGCTGTGAAACACATACCAGATCCCAGCGTCCTGGTGGTTCAGACACAACTGTGTTATTGTAAGCAACTGATTCACAACATTCAGGCTTCTACCACTACCTACAACAATGACAGTGCTGCAAAGCAAAACACAAGAATCAAAGATGGTAAGAAGAAAGATTTAATTTAGTTTAGAAGAAATCTTAAATGTATTTTTACAGTGCAGTTATGTTTGGCTTTCCAAACCAATAGGATCTTTTTTTTAACCTTTTGAAAGCTTTTTTGTGACTTTAGGCCACGATAAGATATCAATGTTCACTAAGAAAGGGTTTTCAAGAGTTCAGCCTTATGGTAGAAAAACTCAGTTCACATAGCTAATCCTTTAACATTCATTAATTCATATCTCTTTGTTTCCACTTGACTAGAGAACAAAAACAAGTCTGGACCACAAAATGAAATTCTTGCAAATAAATGCATACAACTCAAGCTGCTCTGATCCTCAAAGCATGGAACTTAACCGATGGAAAGAAATGCATAAATAACCCCTACAAAGGCTAGTTTTCTATTTACTTTATGCTAAGGCCCTCCAGTCTAAGCTTTTCAAGGATCATTTTTAAGTAGTGCAATAATAAATTCACCATCCTTTCAATACTAAATAGAATTATTAAAGAATATATAACACAAGGCCTGAATAAGTGTGTGCAACCTTTAAAAGCTAAGGCAAATAGGCTTGGGAGATACACCGTATATTTTTTAAAAAGTATGAAGCCCCTCGATATACATTCTACAACATAATCAAGGGCTGAAGCTGTAAATTGTACCTCAGCTAAAAGAACTTTTATTTCCTAAAAGTCCACTCTGAAAAGCACAGCATCCAGTCTTAAAAATCAGATGCGTACCCTGGGCTGACAGAAAACAATTTTCTCACCTGGGAGCCTGCAGCAGCATTGCTGATCAAGTGATTGTTGGGATTAGCCACCCAGAAAGTAGCGACTGCCCTGCAGCAAAAGCAACAGCAGGGTGTAAAATAAAGGCCACAGAAGGAGATCTGGGCAGAATGCTTTCTATCTGTTAACTTAATGAAGAAAGGAGTCACACCAAGAATACAATCAGACAAAGATCAATACCCATATGGCTCCTTATTATGCTACGTTGCACTCAAAAATTCCATCTATAAAGTGAAACAACCTGAAAGTAATGTCAAATTAATCATCCTTATACAAGTTATCTTCAGAGGCACTGAAGAATGTAACTGTTTTGGAGCTCCTGTGATAAATGCACACTGTACAGCGCTGTTTATTTTGACTGTGCCCTTTAAAAAGGTCACTGTATTGTAGGTGAATCTGTAAAAGAGCCAACCAGGTTGAAAAAAAGTCAGCCCTGTGTCGTGAATATGTTTGTCAAATAACTGTATATACATTCCATGGAACCGTATGGTATAAACCGGTTTGGCAAAGGACATGACATGACATGACATTCCATGGAAACTATTTCCTAGTCTTACATTTGGCCTCATTAAACTCCACTGGTGCTGAAATATTCTTGTGTTGCCAAAACATGGCATTTTGACAGAAATGTGAATATTACAGATATTATTAATATTAATCAGATAATATTAATATTAAAGTATACATTTAATAATGAAACATCAGCACTTACTGATTTTAAAATAAACGGTTTTAAAAATACACAGGTAAAACACAACTGTTGCTACAAATGATAGCTGCCACAGCACCTCAAAGAAATGGCCAAACTAGTACAACAGTCAGACCTGTGAGAGGTAAGTGATATTAACCTGGTCCATTTTTTAATAACTTTGAGACTGTGAGAAAGTTTTGATTGTTTAATTACACACGGACCAGGAAAACATGAAGAATGACATGGCTACTACAGGGGAATTTCACATTCTTTTATATGAGAGCCTCTCGTTCTAATACACGAATGGCACTGTTTGACTGCTCCCACTTTCCAGCTAAGCAAATTTGTGGGATGTTTTCATTTTCTGGGCTATACGCTGAAATTATATAATATATATAATATATATATAATTATTATATATAATATACATCTAATTATAAATGAATGTGATGCAATTATAAATTATTATAATTTTATATTAAAAACAGACAGTCATTTTCAAATACACAGAACTATAACAGATTTTCAATACATTCCAATTTCTTGCAAAACCGTTTTTGAAAAGAACATTTGGAATCTTCCCATGCGTCTCAAAGTTCCCTCATGCAGCTATTAGGTGAGACTGATACCCTAAATAGGGCATAATGGAGCCAGCACATATTTTGTCTGCTTGAAGGTACAATCTAGAAAAACTGCCCTCTTTCCAGCTAGAAGTAACACACTACAGTATCTGTTAAACGTACAATGTATGATTTGTGAGAACAGCTTTCAAGCGCGTATAAATCTCTCCATCATTCTTTTAGGAAATTAATTAGGCAGTAAAAGAAACGAGCACCAAGTTGCCCATGTGTCAGATAAGTGTATAAATCATCCCCACACTGAAAGAATAGAGGTTGATTTATCATCAAGGGCCAGGAACTGAAGTTGTGCATGACATCCGTTTCCCCCTGTAAGTATACGTACTTGCAGTCGGTTGCTGGCACAGGGGTATAGTTTCCATACACTTTGCTTCTAATGGAAGTGCACATGGTGTCATTCCTGTCTGTGGGCAGGAGTGTGCCGGGCTTTGTCACCAGTCCTAGGTTATGGTACAGGGTGTTCCTTTGTTCAATTCCATCCTCCAGGAAAAAACAGTGTCCCAGCGTGTCATAGGCTACAGTGTCCTTTATCTGTGGGTAGAACAATTCGATCACTGACTTATGTTAAAAATCAGTACAAAACTCACATGCTGTGTTTGACTAACTGTGTTCACTGGGAAAATGTCTTTTCACCTCCCTAGCACAGGCAAGGTTAATAACAGCGGATGTTATTTGTTATCACCAGCAGTGCTAAACCTGACACCGCTCACTAACAAAAACCAGACCACAAAAGGTTTTTGGTTATTTTTCATTTCAGACTGTATTTTATTCATGAACGTTTACTGTGGTTGCCAACACTGTGTCCTACACTTATCTTCTCTTTATTGTTTTTACTGTGCACCTTACTGCATTAGGTCCTTTCTGTAGCCTACAACTGAACCACTGCACATTGTAGAGCATTGTGTTATTTCTTTAGTTGCAACTTCTTATTGTCCCACTATACTGTATATAAAGTAATTGTATTATTATTTGAAATTTGGCTTAGCAAAAGGCATTATCTAAAATAATAAAAAAATTACGTTCCCAGTTTTCACTTACAATTCTAACCTTAAAACATTTAAACATGTGAGTTTCAGGATCCAAAACATTAATGTATTTTATTTAAAAATTAAACTTTCAACTAATTGTCTGTTCACATGAAACTCTGAACAGGCAACAATAGGATTAAGATTCAGCTGACATTCACAAAGGGGCACCATACCAAATCAGACGCTCCAAAGAGCCCACAAAGCAACAAAGGAAAAAAAACATCACTACAATAGACACTTGACAAGCACTCTAGAGTTGTGGATGACAGCATATTCCCAAGAGTAGTAATGGGTTATCTCATGGGATACTGTTTACGGACAGCCCTTTTCAGAAGAAAAATTATTGTCCTTTAATGTGTCATACAAAGCCTGCTAGAATAAGAAATAATATATTTTGAGTGTCTCCAGAGGATATAAAATTATCGCAACCTATGACAAAAGCTCAGGGCTTCTCTTTGTTTGCAAGCTACCTTATCTTACTCAACTGGGAGATGGCTACTCAGCTACTGGCACAAACTAGATCAAAGAAGTTAAGAGCTTTATTACATCTGGAAAAAATAAAATCTACACCGTGTAGATCCCCTCAGAAGTTTTATTGAGCGTGGAAGTCATACTGGCTCTCCTCTGACTCTGCTAACTGGACTTACTGCTCCTTTTTTTATCTTTTTATCTTTACTTCTGTTTTTCTTTCTTTTATGCAGTTCAAATCCTCTGAAGGTTTGAAGCACTCTTGAGGCTTTTTGTTTGTTTTACACCTGAAAATAAAGTTTGATACAGTTTTATAAATTCTGCAGGCGCGCTGTGTCTAAAGACTTTGCCCTGACTGAGCGGTGGGTCGCGTCGCGGTTGAAAAATATCCACGCGTCATCGAAGGAAACCGAAGAAGACGCACACTTACCAACAGGCCGTTGGTGGCGTGGATGGTAACACAGCGGGAAAACGAGTGGTGGATCGAAAGAGCCTCGATGTACGTTGGGGGACTGTATCCCCCCTTCTCATCCACATCTCCACACAGGTGAAAGTGCACTGGGTAGCTTCCCATCACCTGCTGGCCCATGTTCTTCAGCTCGATGTGAGACAAATGCACAGACGTGAAATTCCCTAAAATCTGGAAAGGTGGTGGTGAGAGAAATCAGTAAAAATGTCTAAGTAGAGGTTAAATTTCCCAGCGGTAAGCATATGTTGAATGTTGTTTTTATCAAGAGCCTTGTTTTTCCATTTTCAATTCGGCTATTGAGACAAGACACACTACTTCTTCAATTTTAGGCCACATGGGTTGTGCTTTAACCAACTGTGGCATTTGTGCAACCTGAAAAAGTTGTCTGTTGCTAAAACTCTGGTAAATGTAAATGGAAAAAGACTCTTGGTGAAAAACAGTTGGTTTGGGAAAAATATGTCATACAGTTCACCTTAATGAGTTTATTTTGGCGCATGCTAATATCTAAGGCTTTCAGTAGTTTGGCAAAGAATGCTGCTTAAAAATAAGAACTAAAAAATTAGATCCTAAACCTGGGTGGAGGGAAGAAATCAGTAAAAATGTTGGGGCAAGTGTTAAATTTTTCAAATTCATTTCACATTTAGCTGTTGAGACAGCACACATTATTTAATTAATTTTCTGCCATGTTAGTAGTCCTTTAACCAGCTGTGGTTTTTGTGTAACCTGAAAAAAATTGCTCGGCTTTACCTAAGAACAAACAAGAATGGAAGCCTTTCCTATTTAATATGCCTCTTCATTATACAAGTAGTTGTAAATATTCCTAATAAGATAGTTCATCCTTCAATTCTCATAGTAGGTTTTATTGCATCGGTATTTTATTGCTTTTGAATGTGGTGGCGGATGCGTAGTGCAGTAGTGGTTCTGTACATGTTGGTTCACTGCAGTTGGGTCTTATTTTTCGTCAGCTTTCTTTGCCAAACTCCTGAAACAGTCTCAAACATTAGCACATGCCAACATAAACTCATTAAGGTGAACTGTATGACCTAGTTTTCAAAAACAACTGGGAAGAGTCTTCTTCATTTACATTTACTGTAACACCAAATTAGGTTGTTTTGGAAGTCTTAAGCTGTTTTTTCTTTATTATCCACTGAATGCATTGGAGCATAATGGCAACATCTTACACCGATAACAAAAACATTCTGAGACTCGAATTATGTGGGATATTAGATCGCAAGGCAACCACAAGGATTCAATCATTTTAATTTACGTAACGAAAGACGTTCTATTTAATAATAGTATGACACCTTGCATTTATATTGCATTTTATAACCCAAAGGATGTCAAAGGTTTTTACAGATCGTAAGGCCCCAGCTGGGTAAAAACTAGCAGGTGTTACATACCACCCCCACTACAAAGCAGACCAGGTAGAAAAACGGCAAGATTTTACCATTAAATTAAAGTGGAATTTTACCTAGACCATGTTGTATTTAGTCAGAGGGTTATTCAAAGCATTACAGGAGATTGAGTATGCATCACTAACCCAAAACAGCTTAGAGTTGTTACTCATCACAAGCCTGGGTGAGTAATCAACCTGTTCTTGCACAGTGAAACTGGCAAAGCTTCTTCCTTTTATCTCATCTTCCCTTAATGTTTTGAAAAGGACATGAGGCAATAAATAAGCTGTAGGCGACCACACCACATAAACCGTGACAAAAGCAAACAACTTAAATTCAATGTCCGCTCCCACATCAAGAGCATACTCCAAAATATGAAGAAATGAAAAGTTCTAAATACTGATTTATTATCCTCAATAAAATATTACGCACACCTTTTTTCCCTTAATTAAATCCTTCTTTGTAAATACATGGGAAAATATTTCACGATTCATCTGTGAATATGGAAAAAAAAGGCTTCTGTTTCATTGACAAAGTGTCCAGTACATTATGAAGACCTCAATCAGCACGCCCCCATGAGCCATCACATTTTTATGATGCAAACCTTGATGTGTCCTCCGTAGGAATCATAGCTGAAGAACTGGCACAGGTTGTTTCCATAGCAGGAATTTTCCATCTGCCCCTGGATAAGGATGTTCCTGGTGAGGAGACCAACTTCCGCTCTCATATCAATCCCATCAATGATCTCACCTACATGCAGGAACTGAGGCTTTCCTGATAGAGAAAAGTAAAACAGTTTAAAAAAAAAAGCATTTGTCCCTTAGGACTTGCAGGGCTGTGTGGTTTACTGAGCCTGCTGTTCATCAGACACTCCATCACACAACCAACATTTCCAAGGGGCTACTTTTTTTCCTGGCAAGCAAAACTGTGTCTCAAACAGTGTGAAGCCAAGGGATTGCTACGGCCGTAATCTTACAAAAAGCAGGATCACAATCTCATCTATTACTCTATTACTTGAAATAATTAACAAATGAAGAGAACATTTGCTTAGTGTACGCAATAGAAGTTTCTGACTAAAAAGGACCAACGTGATAATGAGTTAAATACTGCACACACTGTAGGTTAAGAATTGTTTCTTCTGTGCTGTGGCCATGAAAGGTTTTCCGTTTCACAGGGCGTTGGCTGAGGAGCTGAGCCAACGAGCTGAGACGATAACCTTTCTTAAGTTGGGTCCTTCGTGACTGATAATGCTACTAATGTTTACTGTAGGCAGCATAACTAGGGAGACACTTGTAGGTGCAAAACTATAAACACTGTATATTTTACTGTGTGTTGGCAAAGCAAAAATGTAGAAGCAGTTTGTGCTTGAATTTCACAACACTTGTATTTCCCATTTAAAAAAATCTATAAAGTGCACTTCCTTCCTGATGTCAGTGTGGCAAGAAAGCTTGCCTCTCTTCATCTTATATTTATAGACCAGCTGCTTCAGCTGTTGAATCTGGCAGGAAATTAGCTGTTTTACCACTTTTACCAGTCAAGCCACAAAACAAAAAATCTAAAAAACCAAGGGGCCACAAAAGTACATTAGAATAGCGGGAGGTATATACAGTCCTAATTTTAAAATGACTTTAACTGAAAGAAAATGAAGGAAAAAAATGTAAAATAACTCATGGCCTTCCTTTAGGTATACAGTATAACAAATGTACCGTGGTATGCTTAACTTTATACCCTGAAATATGAAGTGCCTTTACACTCTGAGGGAGCTCAAATCTCCCACTACTGAAATAATGATATACTTAGGATTGTGTAGCATCATGTGCAAAGCAGTAAAGCAGGGGAAGAGACAAAGAAGAGAAGAGACAAAGGCATCAGTGAATTATGCTAAAGGGATCTTATACTGGGGTTAGATTTACTGCATTTTTAAAAAATGAACATGGGTTACAAATTATAAGTAGTTACAGCTACTTTAACAAATGTAGGTCTGACTTCAATCCCTATATCACAATGTTTGCTAAATCCAGGAACTGATTTAAACTTTGGGGTCCAGAAGGAAATGTCCCCGAATTCATCATTCCCAGCTCCATCCTGTGTCCTGTCGGTGCCCTGCCTCGGGCCCCGTTTTACTTTATCTTCCAAGAGCTGATGACATCAGGCTTTACACTGATACAGGGGTTGATAATTGCTGAGAGGAATTCATCATATGCTTAAGATCATTTACACTGAAACCGAACGTGCTGGAAACAGCTTGCAGAACTACGGACATTAGGGTAATGATATGCTTAATTCAGAACATCCCTCAACCGAAAGGCATCTGACTCAAAAATCTGTTTCATGTGTTAAAGGCCTTATCAGAGAGCTAGGCAATTTCTCCGAAAATCATATGGTATTACTCAATGGCAATCATCCCAATATGAAGCAGTCAGACACCCATTAAAACTATTATCATGCTGTTGTTCATTCCTGGAGCAAACACAAAGGGACTTTTGTACTGAGCAATTGTAACTACTGTTAAGTTCAAGGTTCACTGACAGTCGACAGTATCAAGGCAAAATGACACTCATTTTGGTTTGTGGGGAAAACGCCGAAATCTCACAATGGAAACGTACATGTCTAGATACACAGTCACATGTGCAGAAACCCTGACGTTTTATGCCCAGTGGCGCTACTCAGGCAGACTAATGCATGTCTGTGTGACACGCAGCTGAAAACCATTTCCACACACTGCTGCACAAGGAACAACCTTAATAACTGTCAGCAGACAGTTAGCATAATTGCCAGATAGGGAGCTCTTTATTTCACCTGACTGGGCTCTCAACAGCCCAGTATGCTGCTTGAATGTTAGTCATAAACAAGCACCGTGTATTTCTTTCTCAGTCAGTGCTACATCAAACATCACAAAAATGAGCAGATTATGTACAATGTGCAATTTACGTACGTTATTTGAAAGCAACAGAAAAAAATCCTTTTTTGTTTTACTTTTGTAAAAGAATTCCAGAAAATGGAGCCCTATTGTCCTCCAACACTTCAATTTCCCAAAACTTAGAGTGATTAGAAAGTTTAATTTCTTCAATTCCTGCTACAAAGCTGAAACCACAGTGAAAGGTACAGTAGGCCCCTGTGTCAGCTGGACTGCAGTACTGCAGTAATGTTGGATTAGCATGCAAGAGCCAACTATCACCAGCTCGCACTGTCTTGGCCTCTGGAAAGATCCAGTGGAATGAAGACACACAAACGACTTCCTTACCCTGTATTTTGACCTGCTTCTTGCTGCACTCTGGACAGGGCAAGAGGGTAAACTCTTCAGCTTGGTGCATGGAGTAGTCAGTGCTGGCAATGACGATCCGGTCACCTGGACCCCAGCTCTGAACGTCATCGTTTAGGTGCAATACTACTCCATCCACAACATCCACTTGGAAACCGGAAATCGGATAACCTGCAGGGGACAGGAAAACGAATGATCACAAGTCAAAAATGAGGAGCGAGAATATGGGATGAGAAGACTGGCCAATGGCATTTGGTCACAAAAACAGAATTTGGTTTATACCATTCAAACTGCAGTCTGAGAAAAATAAAGTTGAAATTATTACATAAAACACAAAAATCTCTTTAGAGGACTTAATAAGCCCATACATTTGCAAAGCCTTTACTGCTGTGAACATGTGTAACTAATTCACTAGTTTACTTACATTAAAACTTTAACTAAATAACTATATCCTGCTGTCCCAACGTATTTGGAAACCATAACTGCTTTACTGGATGTTTAATGTTTTTGGCTTTTTAAATGTATTGATAACTGTTTTACAGAGGGTGTTCACAGTCTTGCTTATCACAAGGGTGCCTGCTAATTGTTGAGGATAAGGAAAATAACCTTAATGATTCCTTGACAAGACATACGTTGTCCATTTAATATTTAAAAAAAGCTACGTATAACAACAGTCAGAAGCAGGCAGTTGCAGACAGGGAGAAAGAAAAACCCCTTTAAAAAGAGAGGCTTTATCAACCACAAACCATTTTTCCACTCGCTGTAGGCAGTGACGGAGAACCTGACTCCGTCCACTGTGAGAAACTCCCTGCGGGCCACAGCTCGCCCCCCGGTATCGTGGTTCTCGTGTTCCCGCACGTCCTCGCTGCAGGAGGCGTTGCCGCCGCCGACCACTCCGACCAGAGCCCAGGCCTGCCTGCGGGGAGAAACGCCAATGTCCACTTTGCTCCTCGTCCAGAGAGGCCGAAGCCTCTCTCGTTATCATCGCTTATTATCTCATGACAGCCTCTCACGGCATTTTGTGTTGGAAAGCAATGTACAAACTACAGGTGTGTCCTTGTTACCTACTTTTCAAATCTATCAATCACCGCCTTACATCAATCCAAATCTGAATTCTTCGCCTACACCATCAGAGTTGTGTTAGGAAACACCTACAGCTTACAGTCTTGAGTACTTCTAAGCTTTAATCAATACAAGATATAAATTAGTCCCATATACACACACCTCAAATCAAAATTTTCCTCATACCCAGCTATAAGGTTGGGACAAATGTAAATGTACAATTATGGGACAATATTTCTTGCAACATGATAGCATCTTTACACCTCTTGTGCCCAAACTACTCAGTATCACATGTCCTGAAGTGAAAATGTATAAAAATGAATACTACAGTTGTCGCCTTGCAATTCTTTGAGAAATGACACACGGACAAATTGGAAATCAAATGCACTAACACTTCATGATGAGTAACTACAGGAAGCTGTGGATGGCCTGTCCTGAGTACAAAGTTTCTCGGGAATGACTGAGGTCATCCACATGAGCTCAGGAGCTATGGGAAATCTGGATTCTGCTCAGATGGCAAAACTCCCTTAACAAACGAAAATGAGTATTTCCTCCAACTTTCCTTATAACTGAAATAGTCAAAGAAATAAATTAGAACCAATATCACACCCCTTCAGTTCACAAGAATTGTGAAGAAAAGTAGAACGTGCCGCCTACTCCTGCCCCCAGGGTATTGAGCAAATCAGCCGTACTTGAAAATCTCACCCTCCAATTTTTCGGCTTCCTCTAAAACATTTCCATCACAGTGAAAATAATCTGCAGTGAACACTTACCCCAATAACCTACCATGCATGTTGAATCTGACACAAAAACTGAATGGTATGCTACAAATGACTGACAGGAACACACATCCTGCCTGAGAAATCTGTTTCCAACTTGCACTGCTTCCCCAGTTCAAACTAAATCAACTTGGGACACTTTATCACACGATTTCCTATATTTGTTTTCACACACATTAAGGTTATCTACACAGCCCTTGGAGGACAATAAGCTTTCAGGCATCTCATTTAATAGAAAAAGTGTTTTGACACATTTTCTTCCCCATCCAATATCTGATGACACCTGACATCACACAGTGGAGTGCTTGCGTCAATGCACTGCCCATGGTCGGACTTATGGGTCACATTCGTTCTTCCTTGTCTTTTAAGTCCATTTCCTCCATTGTCCCTTTCCTGCTCTCCCTGCACTGCCAGGGACACATTGTTTTTGCCAAGAAGAAGGACAAGGGGATGCTGCTTTCTTTCACTGATGCCTGGATTCTGCCATCTTCCTGTCAGTCTCAGGACTGAGTGGACTTTCTACAAACATCCGTTTAAACTTGGGATATTTTGCACACACCTGTTAATTTAAGAACTGCCACAAATGCTGGTCCTTTCTTATGACAGAAAATCGCTCAACGTGTTAATTTTGACTTTATTTCTCTGAGTAAGTCAGTTTCACCCCGATGGTAATAGCAGAAGGTTTTATCACATGAATTTCATCTGAAAGAAAGAGAATTATTCAGAGCACTAACGCACTAATAAACCAGTGAGTAAAGTGAATGTATAAAAAAATATAGAACAGGATGAGGGATGCAAAGGCTGATACATTTACCCTTCATTCTGTGGAACATTTCCTTTGTTTTTGAAAATCCTCAACAAATAGTTAATACTCATGTCCTTGTAGAGATAGGGTAAACAGAAATTCTAATTGAAATGCATCTACAGTAGTGTTGTTTTTTGGATTTTGCAAGGAATACTTGCTCGGAACAACAGAATGCATTTTTAAAAAGTTAATTATGAGGTTTAAAGCCTCTGTGATGATATTGCTATAACTAAAATGAAAATAACACTCTATTAAGTGTACGAGGCAAATTATGTGTGCAAAAAATAAATCAAACTTCCACAAACAATATAACTATTAAAAGTAAGAAAACCTTTTCAGATCTCGTAATAGATGTGGATTTCTCTAAAGCTATAATTGTGTGCAGACTATACCTGTTGCAGGTATGAAAACTCTGCCATATATACCTAATCCTATAAACAGTGAAAAACTTTTTTTAAACAACAGACACACAAATGAGGATCAATCCTGATTAAATTAAATGTGTCTGTTTCCCAATGCATATTTAACTAGTTTTTTTTAGTAAGCATATATACAACATATGAAAGTACTTGCTGCCTGAGGTGCACAGTAATTAATTGTTATTAAGGACACTGGGGCTGATCATATATTCAAATAGCAAAGTGAATCTGGAAGATACACTTGGTACTATAGAAGCCAGTATCTGCTAAGTAAAAATAAAAAATATTCACACCAAAACCAGGGATACAAGCATTACTGAAATAATTCCATCAACAAAGCAGTGGTGACTTGTTAAATACTGCAGATAAAGCAGACCTCAGATGACTATATATTTTTTACATGGTCAATAAAAGTCTATGCCTCAAGTGTTTTAATTGCTAGACTAGGATGAATGTTAGAATTCAAGCACAAGAACCACAGTTCTTTCCTGCCAGATGCTGTTTTTGTTATTTCTGTACAGAAGTATTGAACAGGGCAGGCTGACAAGTGTAGTCTAAGGATTCAGAACTATTTTTCTTGGCTCTGATCTTTTTTTTTCCTTTTGCTATGGCAGTAAAAAAAATATCAGCTGATAAGGTGGGGACAGATCCCAAAGATTCTTTAAAACCTTATTGAAAATTTCAGAGCTTAGGTTAGTATTTTCCTTCCAACTAAATGGAATTTCACACACAAATTCCTAATGTATTTTCCATCACTCCAAACTAGAGGAGAGTGTTTACACAACAACAGTCTTTGTAGCAAAATATAATTTTAAAAATTAAATCCCTCTGTGCTTTTTACATTAGATCCAAGAAGCTGAATGAAAACGTTATTTTTTATCAAGACCAGCACCTCTTGAAAAAGCATTAATCTTTTCCAAGATGGTCTTTGTCATAGCATTTGGGCTCAAATGTCTGTTCTGGACTGCACACAAAGAAAATTCATTTAGGAAAGGACACACATTTCACTAACTAATGTGAAGCTTTTTAAAACTCTGCTCCCAGCAGGAACTTCATTATTTGTGGAGACTGGCATCATCTTATTACATTTAACATGATTTACTGCAGGATGTTATGTCATTTTGCAGGACAAGCAGGTAATAAAAATAGCTTTCAGAGACCTCCTTATGCAGAGGGTCTACATATCGAGCATGAGTGAGGACTTTAGTGTTCCAGAAACCTGAAATTGGTCAAAGCAACAAACTCATGAAGGAGTTCAGCTAACACCCAGCTAATTGCAAGAGCACATACACTCCTGCTCAAATAGTACTGCACACTTCATATTATTACTGTGCTATTACTGTTACTATTATACTATTACTCATATTATTACTCTAATCCATGAGTTGAAGGTTAACCACATTTGTCTCTAGAGTATTTTCTAGGGCTTTAACCACTTACGGGGCTAGATTTACACTGACAGGCTGAGGGAACTCAACCTTGTTAGTCCTGAACATAGAAGACTACAAAGGGACCCGATACAAGTATTCAAAAGTCTTGAAGGCACTGACAAAAAAAATCTTCAGATTTTGTGAAACAGTGAAACAGGAACCAGAGGGAACAAGTGGAAGCAGCCTAGCATTCTTTACCCAAAGGGTTGTGGAAGCATGGAACAAGCTACCCATCCATGTTGTTCAAGCCTATACCCTGGCTTCTTTCAAGAATGGGCGAGACAGGCTGAATGCTCTCGTCTCATTTGTAACCTGTTTATGTTATGATATTGTTTTCTCACCTCCAATCAGCATTAAACAAGGACAGCACGCTAACACTGCTGCCTCACAGCTCTTACGGTTCCAGGTTTTATGCTGGCCCAGGGAACATTCTGTGTGGAGTTTGCATGTTCACAACTGTATTCTTCTAATAAGAAGGCCACTGATAAAATTTCATGGTTGATGCACATATCAAGGGGACTGGCTCTATTGCAGTATTAGAATGCCTCAAATAATCATCACATCATCACATGATGATACTGTTTGTGCTCACATTTAATATACCCAGTGCTTCTTATTAGGAGAACTCTTTTTTAAAAAATATAATGCTTTTCTGGACACTCCACTCCACACTACGCTTTACAGGTAATGGGGTCTCCCCTCCACCACCACCAATGTGCAGCATCCACCTGGATGATGCGACGGCAGCCATAGTGCGCCAGAACGCTCACCACACATCAGCTATTAGTGGGGAGGAGAGCAGAGAGTAATGAAGCCAATTCATAGATGGGGATTATTAGGAGGCCATGATTGGTTAAGGCCGTTACAGGGGTTACACCCCTACTCTTTTCGAGAAACACCCTGGGATTTTTAATGACCACAGAGAGTCAGGACCTCGGTTTTACATCTCATCCGAAGGACGGCACCTGTTTACAGTATAGTGTCCCCATCACTATACTGGGGCATTAGGACCCACGTGGACCACAGGGTGAGCGCCCCCTGCTGGCCCCACTAACACCTCTTCCAGCAGCAACCTTAGTTTTTCCCAGGAGGTCTCCCATCCAGGTACTGACCAGGCTCACACCTGCTTAGCTTCAGTGGGTTGCCAGTTGTGAGTTGCAGGGTGATATGGCTGCTGTTATATGAAACCCAGGTAGCTCTGCAACATCCTCCTCTCATTTTGGTTTCTGAATAACTTGCCCAGAGCTTGTGTCTGCATCCCAAAACTAGCTCCTGTCAAGCAGTTTTAATAAGTGTCTCTCCATATGCTAAATCAAATGCTTTAATTATCCAACTGGGAAAAAAAAATGCTGCAAAAGAAGAAAAAAAAACACCCTTTGAAACAGAAAATAAAACTGAATTACCTGTATTTCAAATCACTGACAAAAGAGCTTCCCAGTAAATCCTGTATCGTTTGCTTGGTTTCCTCCAGCAAGCTCTTGACAGCCGAGTCGCCCACAGCTAAGGCCACAATCCGCCCAGGAGGGAGGGATTTCAGGAGCTCGTGGAGGGATCTGCTGTCATTTCTGGACTCGTGAGTATCGAACCTCTGCTTGATTAAGACCTCCGCCGTGTCTTGGTCTATCACTCGGAAATTGATGCCGCGGCTGAAGTTCTTCTCGAAGGCGTACACCCCAGCAGCCAGGCCAGAAGACGGCAGGGTTTGAGACAGCAGTGTCCAGGAGAGCTTCTGCAGGCCGTGTAGCTCCAGCGTCCCGCCAGCTTTCACTCCGATGAACTTCCTCCCAAAGCCTGGAACTTCCTCACCTTCTTCCGATCTGCCCAACAAGGTGATGGTGGCTTTGGATTTGTAGCGGCATTCGGGAGCGCCGATATGTAAGGCACCGCCAGCCTCGATGAGGACATGTCGAGCTCTTAAAGAGATGTTCCTGGAGCCCTCTGCGTTGTCAGCAAACACCAGCAAACCTTAAGAAGAAACACGTTTTGTTCAGCAGAACTGTTCGTGCACACTTCGCACTTATAAACCACTGTATGAACGGGCTGATTTTAGACTGACAACACTTCCTACCACAGTTTATATGTATTCTGCTACTGTAGAAGATGAAATTAAGCAAAAGCACAAAACGCCAAAAATACAAAAACAGAAGGAAATTACGTTATGTCATGATGTTGCCTGAGGTGAATAACAGATCAACGGCAAACGCACACCACATGTACACACGCACAGAGAAATATGACATAACATGTCTCTGTGAGATGGAAAGAAACTAAAACATGAGCAGAAAACCTCACAAGAACATGCAAACCCTACACAAAGGCACTCCAGACCGAAATCGAACCCGAGACCCAAGAGCTGCGCAGCAGCACGGCCCACTACGAATCCCCCTTGTCAATTTCAAAGCACAATTTGTTTTAAATGTGTACATGTCAGAGGAATGTAAGAAGAAGCAAGAAATCAAGGATTTATTTTTTTAATATTAAACTATTGGTTATCCTATCTTGGTCAAGACACTCTTACAGGTTATAAAAACGGGCTGCCCTTAACAAGATCCACCCTAATAGTGCCAACACCTGGTCATAATTAACACTATACCTCCTTCCTTAATGATTAAAGAGCGGAGTGCAGCTGATGACTCCAAGCGAAGCAAGTCTCCTTTCCTGATAATTACATCTCTCTTTGGATCATGTCCTGGATTCCAGTTGCTAAGGGAGGGGTTGTGGTGTGGGCAGTTTTCTGAAATGATAAACAGAATATTTGTATATATACACAGGCACGTCACACAGATTTGAGGGGGCTGCTGCGTCAACGTGCACTGACTGCACAGAAAAAAAGAGAAGGTTAATTCCTTTACTTTTCCCCCAAAGAGTAGAAAAAAGAGACACAATTTTGGCTGTTAAGCCCTCTTTTTGAAGGGAGCAAGGAATATATTACATGTAACACACAGCACAGAAGCATGGTTATGAAATTTTGCATTCCAACTGCAGTTCATCTCTGTAACTTCCCAGCCAACTGAAACACAAGGCTGTGGCTCAGTGTGGAGTAGTGGGCAGGGCTCTGGAATCTGGAAGGTCACTGCTTGAACATGTTGCTGCATGCAGACTGATTAGGTGAAATGCCCAGTCATATACATCTGTGTACAGATGTAAGCTGGTCTGGATTACAGTCATCCAAATAATAATAATAACAACAACAACAACAACATTATATCACGACACATGAATGGCATAAGACCATATATATTCTTCTGATATCCACTGGTCTTTACAGCTTGCTAGTGTGATTTGTGCAGCTCTCCCTGCTCCTGCTGAGATTCGATCCCAGTGCCTCACGTGCTCCGAGGAAGCACAGTGCCTAGACAGCAGATAACTCTGCTGCATGCCGTCTAGACGGCATTTCTTTGACCATTTGGGTGCACTGGTAAAAAGAGAGTTTTCTTCCTGGGTGGCTCAGATTGTGACCCCTGCCCGGGCTGCTTTGTCTCAATATTGCATTCTTAGCAGATAACATGGCTCAGTAATGGCAACGCTATCTGTTGCGATGTTCTGCTTCTCACCTGAGCTCCCTTTGTGGCAGTCTTATTTACAAGTCCCATGGGCACTTGTACTGCCTGTCTGTCTTAACCCTGGTCAATGTGTACACTCGTTTATGTGTGGCGAGATAAGACTGAGAATCCAAGTAATCCAAGTAACCATCACTGCACCACTCAGAAAAGTTCTCTTTCCAAGACAAAAATATATTAAAGATTTCCTAGCTTTTAGACATTTACTGCTGCTTCTGGACTGCAGAAGTCATAAAAAAAGAAATGTCTAGTCTTAGAAGTCCAGTGATATCCATTATCTTCACCTATCTTTTTCTTTTCTGCACCTAGCTCATTTTCTTATTTATAGTTTTCTCAGCTAGTCGGGGCACAACAATTTAAATGTAAACTAAGAAAGAAAACTGCATGCTTACTGGCCAACATTCACTCACCATCTATAACGTCTCTCGTTGTCAAGCTGAGTATAAGAATTAGTGCAATGAAGAATGCAAACACAGAAACGGCGAAACAGATCAAAGTGTATTTCCTCCTCTTCCTCTCGCCTGCTCTTCCTCTCCTCTGCTCCTCGATGGTGAATGTGAAGCTGGTGTGGTTCTCCTGGGGGTCCGGGGACTTCAGAGAGGGGCAGATCTTTGGTGGAGGTGGGGATCGGACTGGGGCAATTCTCCCAGGCACATACCCCGGTGACCTGTGGCTGTTCCCATTGAGCGGCGGCAGAAACACAGGGGAGTGTCTGGGACCGTCTGTCACCTGCATGGTATCAGCTGCCTCAAAAACCACACCACACAAAATTCAGCATTAATGACCAGAAGACTTTTTTTAGTCACCTTAAAGTTGATAAAAACCCATTGCGTAGTACAATCTGCAATGCCAACCTGTATATTTTAAAAATAACGTCACATTTTTTAGACACGATCCTTTAATAGTGACGGTGATAATTGCCAGGGATCACAACAGTATTTCAGCATCTTTACCAATAAAGATGCAAAATGAAACCAGGATTAAAACAAATTCACCACAGATAAGGATTTACAGGCAATTTTCATGAATATTTTAAATAACCCCATATACTTGCTCTGATTTTCAGGAGCATTACTTATATACGAAGAGTTCGATTAATCACTCGCTCTGAAACTGCACCACAAAATTAACTTGTGCGACAACAGGTGGTATGCTATGGCTATCCAGGGGACATAACGAGATATATCTACCAATTGTATATGCAATATGCCACCAGCATTCTTTAGAAACAGGGAGAGACGGATCTCAGATATGGCTCAGAGGAAATATGCGTGTAGTGAAGTACTATTACTAAAACATCTAGTCGAAAAATAATTAAGACTATTTCAATTCGCCTCTGACGCATATTTCTATATACTATGCTTGTAAGGCAATGAAAATGTAATTCCGTGTGTCCATGATGACAAAACGGGAAAAGACGTAAAAATAAGTATATCAGACACGACCCCAGCGTTAAGATCAATATTGCAAGCCATGCTTGCACTTAATTCATGACAACAGTTGTCGAGTATTTTTTAAAGCCTACATTTTTACGATACTTTTTTGTCCTGCGAGACATATTACACCAGTATGATTACCTAACAAATATGCAGGTAAAACTATCTCTGAAGAGCAAAAAGAAGCGAGAGAACTTGCGTCTGTCCTACTGAGAGACCGTCAGAAACCTTATCTGCCGGTTTTAAACAGGATGATCGCTCAAGAATTCACCACACAATTATCCGATCAAACGATGGATCCACGCAAACTTCTTAGGAGCACTGAAACATGAAATCCACAAACTTCCCAGAGAGGAGGAAATATAGTTTTATATCGTACTACATATCCTTTGAAAATGCATAATCTACCTCGAACCTTAAATACAGTAGCGCGTGTTTAGTTTATGGAAAAAATCCAGTTCCGTTGTATTACATTATCTGCACTGTACTTACCGTTTAAAAGCTAATTTGAAACTTTGCTTGCCATTCGCTCTTTGTTTGGCCTCAGTTTAGTTCCCACCACATGGAGCTAGATGAATGACAAAAAGTTTTGCTCTTTTCGATTGTTTTGATGTTTTTACATGATGTTTTTCCTTTAAGACAAAACTTCACCAACCCCCATCCCAGAACCAGATTGAAAAGGAAGTGAGACATGAGATTTGCATTGGAGATTGACAACAGTGTAAGGAGTGGCTTGAAAATCATTCTTTCGGATCCGAGGTCGGACACAAGAAAATTACGAGGTGAGCTGTCTCCACACTCCACCTACTGACATAAAACTGAATTGAAAGAAAAGCAGCAGAAATATAGTTTTGAAATGCTTTGTGTCAGACGTTTGCTTACTTTACGATTTGGTGAAGTTCTGCCTGTATATCTAGATCAATTGTCTCAGCGAGATACTGCAAGAAATAACGCTTAGTCCTCAGTTAAGTGTGTATCTATGAATACAAGTGTATCTTAAACAAATCCTGCCCGGTTGCAACAAAAGAAAATTTCAGCTTCAGCTTGAGGTGCGATTGAAACCTCACGCTACTACAGAGCTAAAGGTGCTTATAAAGTGAGCAGTAATTAAGATATGGTTACTTCACCACGATGTGAAGTAAAAAAGGAAAAATGGCTCCATTGGGAAAAAATGCGACCCTTCTGCAGTAGCTGATTTCACGCAATGGTTAACCTAACACAACTCCAAAATAAATATGCACATCTTTCCAACGCGGACCTTTGCGGTACTGATCGTTTTGAAAGTCATTAGCGGGCCAAGCTGAAGGTCCTGAGAGGAGAATCAAGGACTGCGATCCACACCCACGTAGATATAATGACCACCACGGTGGTCACGGGTGGGGTGAATAAACGTTTTATTGGCTTCATGTAATGTTTTTTCGTCAGTATTTATTTGTGAATTAAACAAATAACTTCACTTTTTTGATTACGTGCAAAGGAAGTATCTGTATTTGAATATGACCTCTAGGCATTATTAGATTGTGTATGTGGTGATGGGGTGGATTTGTGATTGTGAGATTTTCATATAGCTTTCGCATATTTGCTGTACGGACCAAATCTATCTTATATTTTCCTCTCACCACTGACAAATCATCATTTTAATCTATTTTAAAGTTTTAAAACCTACAAGAAGAGCTTAGCATTAATTACTGGTAGACAATCAGATACTTCAACAGCAAGCAATCAACCTGAATTTGACCTAGATTTTGTCCCCAAAGGCAGACTAAGGCGTGTATACGTGTCATTATGTTTCATTTTAAGAAGTCTTCATAGTTCAGACTGGGCCTTGGGTTCATTCCAGTCTGGAACAGCTGACCGTGTACTTGTGGAGCGTCCTGCCACCCCTCTAGAAATGTTGGCAGACGAGTTTCCCTTGAAATACACCATTGTGTGTTGTGTCCTGCTGTGGACTGGTGTCCTAATGCCTCAGTAAAGTGACAAGGATACTATACTATAAAAAGGCACCGTCCTTTGGATGAGATGTGAAACCAAGATCCTGACTCTCTGTGACCTCCCTGGGCATTTCTCGAAACAGTAGGGGTGTAACCCCAGTCTTCTGACCAAATTTCCCATTGGCCTTTACTAATCATGACCTCCTAATAATCCCCATCTTTGAACTGGCTTCATCGCTCTGTTCTCCTCCCCACTGATAGCTGATGTGTAGTGAGCATTCTGGAGCACTATGGCTGCCGTCGCATCAACCAGGTGGATGCTGCACATTGGTGGTGGAGGGGAGTCCCCATTACCTGTGGAGTGTCCAGAAAAGCGCTATATAAGTGTAAGCAATTATTATTATTTGGCAGAAGTATACACTCTGGACAGGACACCAGTCAATCACAGGGCACACACAGTCACAAATGCATGCACAGTCACCAAAAGGTCAATTTTACAGAAGCCAATGAACCTACCAGTATGTCTTAGGACTATGGGAGGAAACTTGCACAAACACGAGGAGAGCACTACAAATTCCAGGCAGATAGCACCGCAGGTGCTAAATTGAATCCAGGGCGAAAGTGCTGTGAGGCGGCAGTGCTAATCACTGCACCACTGTGTGGGCCTTCCTTATTAATACTTACAGAATTGGATTAAACTCTGCTTGATTTTGCAGATCCACTGTGATGATTTTTTTCATGGATTATTATCCCTGAAAAGAAAAGTATCCTTCAGATGTAAATATGCACCACTGTAACCTGCCCAAAAGGTGTTTTTTTCCTTACAGCCACAGAAATCCTCTCCTTTTATAATGATTTAATGATGGGGGGGAACAAGTATCATCAAGTATTGGGCCCCTGCCGTTCACAGTTTATTACTTTAATTCCGTGAACCGTCATGAAAACCTCAGAAAAGTGATTTGGGAGTGAAGCTTAGGTTGGAGTCTGTGTCATGTTTCACCGTCCTTACAAGAGAAAGAAAAGCAACCAGATTTTAAATAATTTTATTCTCAGGTCACAAGGGCTTAAACTATGATCAAGTTATGGACAGAGAAAGCGCTTCAGAGACATCTACAAGCCCAACACGCACAGCAGGAGCAGGAGGACCAGCGCCCAGCGTCGGCAAAGATGGAGGAGGAATCTGCTGCTTTTCCAAACCACCCGGACAACAGGAGACCGAACGAGGTTGCGGCCAAATCTACAGGTTTTTCGCTTGTAAATGAATCGTCCTCGTCATCCATTTTGGAGCCACATATATAGTCATCTCAATCGCAGTACACAAATAATCTTCGACTGCAGGGATTGCGGAAGAAGGCTTCGCCAGTACCCTGGGACGTGTGGGAAGAGTCTGGAGGTGCCTTTGGAAGAAGAGCGCAGGTGGCGGATAATCAATTGAGGGTAATCAATTGTGAACGAAACACAACTCGCTGCTGTTACCGATTTCTAGGAGTAATTCCAGCTGTGATTTCTCTTATGTTGGAATTTTCATAATCAGTGTAAAAATGGAAGCAAATTATGTTCTGAAGTTTCTTTTTTTAAAGGGTGGGTGACTTCAAATACATCAACAGTTTAATCGTCTCTCGTTGGTTTCATTTAATTGCGATTGTCCATTTCACACACGTGGCATAATTGACCATCATTCCTGTAAAAAAGGTAAATTGATGGCTTTATCTTAAATAAATAAAAATATAATTAAATATCTGCTTCTCTGACATTCAGGAAAATGTTTATTTCAAGAGATTAGATTAGACTAGACCAGGAGATAGTGAACGGAGCCGAGCCAATTGTAGATTTCCTGATGTGATGTGGCGTGTTAGCCACCAGGGGGAGCCCGATGCGTTTATGTTTTAGGCAGGCAAATCTTAGAATCTTGGAACAAGCATTCAGTAAAGCATACTTTCCTCTTATGGTGAAAATAGGTGTTCATTAATTTGTTAACATATGGCGATGTTATGTATTAAAACTGGTGAGTCTAATCAGGAGATTAGACTCTTGAGAATTAAATTCAGTTATTTAAATGTTGTGGTTTGCATTTGTAACCATGAAGTCTGAGTTCCTGCACTACAGGGCACATAATGATATTTTCAACGTCAAGAGTCGAACAGCAGCACTCACTCACTGAATATTACATTTGATTATTTCGTACAATAAATTCATCCTCAGTTCCACAAAACAAAACTAGCTACAAGATTGACATCAGTTACCACGCTGAGCTCTGATGATGCGAAAGGCTTGTTTCCACGCTGGAGTGGCTCTTTCAGAGAGACCATGGTTCTTTCTTCTGTCATGAACGTTACACCCAGTGTAATTTTCAGGAGCTTGTTTGCAGAACACGAGTAGAAAACTGAGAAATGATCTTGGCAGTGGGCTGTTCTTGGGTAAAGGGATTATAATATTTAGTTCTAATATCCTTATTCTATCCGTTATCCGAAAGATGCTTTTCATGGATGGATCAACCCAGACACTATCCCTGAAGTGCAGGTAACAAGGTGGTAGTGAGAGATGTTTATATCAGAAACACAGGTAACAAGGTGCTGCTGAGAGATTATCAGAAACATCGGAAACAAAGTGGTAATGAGAGCGCATGACCCAGAATGGAGAGCCAAAGAAAAATCATCCGGCCAAGCAAAAGGAGTCTGCCAAGCTAGTCAGCCCTTTTTGGGCAAAATCGCACTGAAATGTGAGGAAACATACAGATTCAACACAGACAGGCACCCCAAGTCTGAACCTTAACCCAGGAGCTCAGAGCTGGGAGGTAAAAGCACTGGACACCACACCACCATCTGAAATCACTGCCAAATCGTCTATGCAGGGGTTTAATGACATGTTGAAATCTACATTTTCTGAAGTGTTTCACATTGTGTTACTGAATATATAAACTGAATGCACATTCTGAATGTTTCATTTTTGCAACCTATCCTCATAGCTTCAGTGATTCAGCTCATCTGTGGCTGGAAAGTGGAACTACTGTTCCCTCTGCAGATTACTCAAAATACTCACAAGGGCTCATCTACAAAATACTACTAATTCATTAAACTTTTGCGTAACAGCTGTCTCTGGTGTGTGCCCAGATTGCATGACCTCAGAAAGTGCTACGGTTTATTGCCATTCGACATTGATGATTAATAAAGACCATACATAGTAATGCATCTTCATCAGTGCCAAAATCACATGATAGTGCCTTGGATTCTGTATGAAAAAATGCAAGATCATATCATTATGGAATTGCTCTGCTAATGTTGAACCTGAACAGAAAATGCTATGATGCTGTGATTTGGAATGCACTTTTTGTATACTATTACAAATTATGCCTATATGGATTATTGGAAACCAGTATGTATTCTAATCATCAGTTCAATACAGTATAGATAAGGGAGAGATTGTATTGCAGGCCTCATATCCTAAACCTTCGAGTCATTGGTGCAAATAAGCAAATAAAGTAAGGGAATCACAAGTTAAAAAAACGAACAGCTAGACTAGGAGACCTGCTCAGTATTTATAGAATCAGAAATCTTAACTCTACCTTCCACAATGAACCCATATTAGATTGTGAATGAGTGCCACATTTTACAGGGGACATGTCCAGAGCTTCACGTGCTCTTCTTGAAAGACATGAGAACATACTGGGTAATTGAGATCTGAAGTGACTGACTTTAACGATAGAAAAATATCCCATGTCATGTCTAATGCAGGTGATTGTTCTTTGATTTATGAAAAGATTATTTCCTTTTTGTGGTGTCCAACAGGCCAAAATGTATTTTGTATTAACAAGGAGAACGATTCCTTCTGCCTTAGCGTCCGTTTAGAGCAGTTTTGTCTTGGATGTAGGCTTTTGTTTTTAAGAATGGTTTTACCTTTCCTACACAGAATTTGTTTTTGCGCTCTTTCTGACACTACCTGTTCATGACCAGGGTGTCTAAGTCTTGGTCCTGTAAAATACTGGGTTATATACTTTTTACATATTAATATTTCTAAGTCATGTAGTGTGTAAGTCTTAGGTTTTGCTTCAGACTAAAGCAATGGTCCTGCAAAGCCATAGTCCCATATAATAGAATTTTTAATAAACCATGAAAATGATTGTTGCTCAGAGTTAATCTCTAATGAAAACTGGAAAATCCCGTGACTCTCCATGGCCAAGTCCCAGATCCCTGTTCCAGAGACATGGAGAGACAGCCAAAATGACTGTACTGCTGCACACGCAACGATCCCCATCTAAGGCTGTGTTGTTGATACACTCTGGAATGTCACTCCATTTGGATGGCCTCTCAGTTGCCATATATCCACATGCATGAAACAAAATCATGGATACTTAGGCATTCAACTGCTCATACAGATTGCAGAAAATTCTATTGGCTACACAACATATATTATCAACTGCATTAGACATTACATGGGATATTTCTTGGTCCATTGTGGCCATCATGCTACAAGAAAAACATTGCTGCCTTAGGAGCAATAAGTATACAACAGTACAACCAAATTGATTCCTGGTCTAAAGTGAATGTCACCATCTGCAGCTGAAAAAAAACAGAACAAAATCACCCATTCACGGGTATGCAGTAGCATACCCAATTGTGCTTGTTCATCTCATAGATCTACTTCACCTGACCTGCATCGGTCTGTGTAGAGAAGATATAGTCTGCTGAGCAAAGAGTTAACATCTTTTTTGTAGCAGTGCATCATGGGTTATGCTTTAGTTCTTCAGTTTCCATCAGGAGAGTGTTAAATGTACATTGTGTGCAGACGATCCTGTGAATGCTGTACTGTGAAATAAAAGTTACGTTAAATTAGATGCATTAAATTAAACAAAAACTCAGTGGGTACAGAGTTATCACAGTTTTAGGTCTCATATGTCTCGTATCACAAAATAAATGAGAAGGAAATTAGAAGGGAGTTGGTTGAAAGGGGACTACGCTGAATTTAAGATAATATCACTTTATTAGTCATATACAATTACTCGCATTAGGAATTTGTCTTTTCACATACCCTAGCTTGCTCTTGATGAGACACACAGGCACACAGATATGGAGAGAAGCTTGGGATCAGCCATTTTATACAGGGCCACTGGAGCAGGGGTTAAGGGGTTAAGGGCCTTGCTCAGGGGCCCAACAGGGTAGGATTCCTCTGCTGGCCATGGGATTTGAACTGGCAACCTTCCAGCCACAGGCACAGATCCTTAGCCACAGAGCCACCGTTACTTTCTTGTCTATTATTACTGTGCTTTAATAAACTTTATTACAACACAGTAGATCTGCATTTATAATAGTAATAAAAACAAGATGTAGAAAGTAAAGAACATGCATGCATGAGAATGAAAAAATAACTAATACAGAGTAAGCTATAAGAATGCAATGTATTTTCATTAAACATACTGCCAGTAAATACTATTTCTGAACTAGCTAACAGATAAAACAGAAATATTACTACAGAAATGCTTGTTTCACGAGCTGTGGAACCATACCCGATTTTCCCCAAAAGGTATTAAGTCCCTCATTTTGACTTTCCCATTCACACAGACTCCAAGGTGTTTAAACCTTTGTAAAGGTTTTACTGTACAGCGCTTGGGAATCATGCCAAGTTGGCGGCCATACTGCAGACATCATTAGAATGTCAAAACTGCCTGTTCAAGTTAAATCATGGATGAACAGCAAAGAGGAACATCTGAGAATAGTAAATCAGAACTGGTATAGTTAGCCAAAAAGAAATAAACTCTGAATGTTATTTAACCTGTACTGAGAACAATATAAATTGGATAATTTAAGCAGTATACCACAGTTACCAGGTGTACTGTACCATGATACTTTACTTTTTGGATCAATCATTATTTTCCTATGAGGTCAATTCTGTTATTCCCAGTTTCCTGTTTTGTGGGGAGGTGGGGGTGCAAGTGTGAACAGGTGCCATTTTTCAGATTTCAGATGAAATATTTAACAGCCCGACTGCAGTAAGGAAATAAGGCAGAGACACCACCCTACTCTGCAGGGATTAAGTCATTAAGTGTCCATATACAGGATCTCCAAATTCACTGGGATACTTTGAGAAAATTATAATATTGTCCTTAAATTGAATTATATTTTTTGAATTTAATTTGTGCACTTTTAGCGAGATGAATATGATGCTTAATGACTGGGTAGAGGAAACTCATCATAATGATGAGCCCTTCAGTATTCCTGCCATCAGTCAGACTGGAGAGCTCTCCGATTCTCATTGTCCTGACATGTTCCCTGAAATTCTGAAGTCGCCATCCTCTGTTGCCAACATAAAAACCGGCACTGTGAGAGATGCAGTAAGAGTTTGCTAGAAGATAAACGGTGCTCTGTAAGCGATCTTGAAACGGTCAGGGGTACGATGTACAGTATGTGCATGACAATGGATATCACACGTGTGTGCAGACTCCCCATTCCGCTTCTCCCAGCCACAGAAGCATCAGAGGCCAAGATAATCCATGAATCCTTCCACCTGCTCTCAGTGACCGCTTGTTTTTTAAGAAATCACTTAGATTAATTATCTTAGAATTCACCGCCGAGATTTCCATTCGGCTTGACACTCATCTGCTACAGCCTCTCTAACACGGCCATTCCTTTCTTGTGTCTCCCTCACACAAAGAAGGCGGCTCCATGGCCATAACACTGTACATTTTCTATCTTTCAGTGTGGTATTAGCCTCTTATTGTTCCTTATTAATACAGTAGTGTGATCTTGTGGACTGATGGTCGTTGCACATTTTTTTTCTCAAATACATTTTATTTCCTATTATTACCGTTTCATATATAAGTCAAGTCCCTTCAGTCAGGAAAGGCATTTTACACAAAATAAAAATAACTACATTGGTCAGGATAAATTGTTAATATGCTACCCACCCCATTTAGAAGAAAATGGATATACAAATATGTATGCATAATACACAAGAACGCGGAGGAAAATAAAAATGTCAAGTACAAACATTATTTACAAGTCCAAACCATGAAAAAATTCCTCCATTACAATCTACGTAGTAAACAGTATATTATGTAGCGTTTCATTTACACTTAGCTGACTGTGTGCATTTGGCCATATCTACTTAGAATATTTTTTAAAGCATTAGTACACAGTCTTCTTCATTCAGACTTCCTTAATTGCTTCCTAATAATTTAATAACAGGCAACAGGAAAAAAAACTAAGTTGGCTGTCAGGCAATATCTACAGTATATAGACAAAAATTACTAGAAAAACAATTTATCTGAAAATGCTAAAAGAGTTTTAAATTTATCCAGCATTTACGAGTGGTCTGAAAAATAAAACAAAACCTTCAGCTGACTGAATAAGAAAACATTTTTTCTTTTTACAGTTCTACAGTATCTCTGAAAAAACATTATACAGATTCTTGGAGATGTTCTAAAAATGTTTCCATATAAATTTGCTTTCTGATATGCTGAACATTTGGCAACACTTGCACAGCAAATTTCTGAATTTACATTTCATACAGTACTCATTAAAATGTTGTACATTTACAGTTTAATCAATAAAAAAGTGATAACCATAAAGAATCTAGTTAAGAAATCAGACTGACCAAATGATAGTGTTAGAGGATTTCATTTTTTTTTTAATACTGGCATGAAAACCTTCATTACTAATGTTTACAAATCATAACCTGTACGTTCTCTGTCTAAAAGGCAGGGAACGTGATATGCAGACAGAATCCTCCGGTTTACATCTTTTCTGACTTAGCGTGATTACGTGCAGTTCAAACATGAGAACAACAAAAAATTCACAGTTGCTGAGTTGCGGAGTCCTTTCACAAATTAACCAGCTCGTGGGCGACAAACTGTTTCAATCTCTCGAGATACTGCCCGTACAGCTCCACGTCGTTGTGACCGGCGCCCTCCACCCACAGGGGCTCCACGGGTCTCTGGCAGCGCTCGTACAGGGCCAGGCCATGCGAGAAGTCGATGACCTCGTCCTCCGTCCCATGTATAATCAGCACCGGAGAGGTGATCTTAGAAATTTTGTCAATGCTGTGTAAAGACAAATCAAGGGAAATTTAGGGGTTATTCAGATGCTTTCAACATTAACCCTCACTACAGTGAAACCATCACTCAAAATAAATTAGATAGAATAGTTTTCCTGTAAACAGCCAGCAGCCATATCACTCTGCAACTCACAACTGGCAACCCACTGAAGCTCAGCAGGTGTGAGCCTGGTCAGTACAAAACTAAGGTTGCTGCTGGACGAGGTGTTAGTGGGGTCAGCAGGGTGCGCTCATCCTGCGGTCCATGTGGGTCCTAATGCCTCAGTATACTGATGGGGACACTATACTGTAAAACAGGCGCCGTCCTTCGGATGAGACGTAAAACCGAGGTCCTGACTTTCTGTGGTAATGAAAAATCCCAGGGCGTTTCTCGAAAAGAGTAGGGGTGTAACCCCGGCATCCTGGCCAAATTTCCCATTGGCCCTTACCAATCATGGCCTCCTAATAATCCCCATCTATGAACTGGCTTCATTACTCTGCTTTCCTCCCCACTGACAGCTGATGTGTGGTGAGCGTTCTGGCACACTATGGCTGCCGTCGCATCATCCAGGTGGATGCTGCACATTGGTGGTGGTGGAGGGGAGTCCCCATTACCTGTAAAGTGCTTTGAGTGGAGTGTCCAGAAAAGTGCTATATAAGTGTAAGCAATTATTATTATAATTATTAAACACAACACAGCGAAGGGAAGAGGATTAGAAACTGTAATAGTAAGAGAGTATCACTATTACCTCTCATCTCTCCTGATCACATCAGCAATTTAACAACATTTCAACAAACAAAAGATCAGTCGTACAGCCTGTTGAATACATACAAGACAACTATTACAACTGATAAAGATCTTCAGGTTTTACCTACTTGAGATAAATGAAATACAAAAATAAAGCTTCGTGCTTGTTACATAGTTTTAAAAAGTGGTTGAGGTTTTGAGCAAATGTGCAAAATTTGCAATACCAATACAACATTTAAAATAAGTTATTTTTGTTCACATCTTATAGCTGTGTTCAATCTGTAAAAAATAAAATGTTGTGAATAAATAGAACACTGTTGCAGTGGAATCATCATAATATTCCAGTAATCTTAAAATCATTATAGCTAATGTTATTTGTTAAGAAAATACCTTTTTATTTAATACCTTCGTACTGGATATTTTAATCCAGTACAGAAATAAGAGTTGAGTACACATAGATGTTACAAGCAAGGGGACAGTAGCCTGGTACAGCTGGTTTTACATGAGATGACATAAATCAGGATTTATTTGCTGTGGTGACTGTGAAACGACAAGGCAACCATACCACTGCTGACTACAATACCACAATGGCAAAATCTGAGGCGTTTCTTACCTTAGCTTCTTAATGAATATGTTTATATGCTAAATACAACTTCTGTTATGTACAGTATCATATGTTCATGAGATGCGGCAGAGTATATATAAAACACCCATTTATCCCATTCATAATTAGAACACTGTTACCAAAAGATGATATATTAAGTTCACTATAGAAGGAGCTAGAGACAGCTTATCTTGAATGCCTATCACATTCAATGGCTTGGAAATCACAAAATCTTTTTGCTCTATGTGCATGTTCCCATTTGCCACTAGGAAGATCTTCCGAATCTACTCTTGAATCCCTTTTCGGGTTGGTTTTGTGAACATTTCATTTCATTCTCTTTAAAGTGTTATTTCATTATGCTGCACGCACAGCATGCATAAAGCAGGCTTGCAAGTTACTGCTATGACATCCAATGTGAGATTTCAAAAAGCACTGAGGAAAAAAAGATTCTTGCTTAATCAGAGAGATAAGAGAATGGAAGCAAAGTCCATTGAAGGTAAACAGTCCCTAGAAAAAAATGTTTAAAATAGAAGTTATCCAAAGTAAAACAGGAAACCAAACAAAAATGAATGAAACCGTGAAGGGAAGAAGATGAAGTCAGACCATAACATATTTACAAGTTTACCCAGTATATTGGACTAATTTTCTGGCATACGATAAATAGTAAAGGTATATTCAAAAATAGGGATCTGTTATGCAACACAAACTGCAAAAGCAAGCAATAACTTTAAGAAATCTAGATTTTAAACACATTCTTTGCTGCCACTCACTAGATCTTCATTTTATGCTGTGTGCGTTAAAAATACAGGGGGTACTTATGCTTCATTTGTTAACGATATTTGTTATTTGGGTTTGGTAGTTTAGTAAAATAATGTCACCTTCCTGTTCAAACCAAGTTTGTGATGTATCTGTAATGAGGGCAGTTTCCACAGGAATATTAAAGACCATAATGAAATAGTTTTGTTGTATTTCTGGCAATAAATTATATTTAAATTGTTTGTGTTGTTAGTATTCATTTATTGCAACTGAGAAATGGTTCCAAGTTATAGAGACCTTTGACACTGTTCCACTGTACATAAGCTCTCCATTGAAAATATTGAGATCAAGTCCTACTTTTTGGCAATTTTTACTCAGCTGTTTATATTTAACCATTTTGATTTCTTTTTACCTGAATGATTTTAAGACATCATGAGATCACAGAAATGATGTCTTTTAAGCATGTTGATTTGATTCCTCTTTAATTTGCTTTTAAAAAAAGCTGTTGTTTCCATATCTCACTAGCTAATGAGTGTAATATTGTTTTTTTTATTCACTAAGGAAAAATAAAGGTCAAATCAGTTATCGGAAAATACGTCAGCTTTTACTACAATACCGAACTTGTGGTATAGAAGTTGGAATAGAAGTTAGTCAAGGATACAAAAGTTACTAAAGTGCAAAATCAAAAAGATCACAATGTTAGTTTCAAATATTTAATATATTCAGCAAAATGCAGTAAGCTTAGGAACTGCAGAAACAGAACTGTTTTTGTTTAAATAATTTCAAGTTTTAATAATTGGGCATGTATTTTGCATCGATATCACATCCTGAACCAAGTGACATTGCCCGTCACACCCTATTCAGAAAACAATGAATGTAGCAGAATCAATGACCAACATTAAGAAACACCACAAAGCCCAAACACTGCAATACAAAATAAATGAAACAATCCTTACTTTGGAAATGCATCAAAACAATAGGTCTTCTTTGTGTCTGGAAAAGCTACCCGCATTCCTGAGGTCAGAGGAGAGTGAAGAATGACAGCAGCACTCTCGTACCGTGCAGCAAGATCCACAGACGGTACTGTTCCAATACTCTGTCCGTAGATGATCACATTTTCCGGGCGAATTCCGTACCTGGAAAAAAAAAAGGAATTTCAACATACTGTAGGAGGAGCCTTATTGGGGGAAAAGGGAAATGTTTTCGTACATTTAATATCATAGTAGTATTTTTTGCTGGATCAGAACTAACACTGCAGATCCAGAGCTTCAGTCTGTTAGAGAACTTCTCATGGCTTATCCAAGGCGTAAACTGTCCTCATCGTCATGCTTCTGATCATGCAATGCTAATAATTAACACCACCAAAACGAATAAAACCTCTCTTCTCCTTTTAGTAAATAATAAACAATAAACAAAACAAAGAAGTAAACTTGATTTGGCCTCGTTATGTATATCAAGGAACTTGGAACTTTGGAGTATGCCAACTCTCAACACTGCACTACACATGAAAAATGAATTTTTCTGTTTTCTTTACACAATTCCTTGATAATCCTATACATGCACATGAAGTCATTGTAATTTCACCAAAACATTTAACGTGTACCGTAGTTAGATTAGAAACACAGATCACCCAAGTTAATGTCATGTACATCAAAACTTCCAAACTAGTTATAACACTTCAGTCCTTTACAGACACATTGTAACATTGCTTAATTAAAATTTAATCAAGATAACCCTGTTACAGTACTTTAAGTTACCATGTTCCAATGCGTACACAATAGTGAAAACAATGAGTCTAAGCTTTATCCAAGTTAGAGCTACAGCTTGAAAGCTAAATAGAGAAAAAAAATTGTTTTGGGTGAAGTCTTTTGTCTTGGTCTGGTTTTATGCATTCCAGTGATGATTAAGGAAACCACAGGTCCTTACGTACAAGGAATTTTAACAGGAGAAATTCACCCATTCATCAACTCTGCATATTAGTGACAAGTAACATACAAATTATGTAAAACATACAAATTAATCAAACTCACACCAAATAAAAGGGAAGTACATTCCAAAAAGTCTTAAATCATAATGTTTGTGAGTTATAATCTCACATTTTGATTAGCCTCCTTTTCTGAACCCTCGTGATCTTGGTATGCGGCATTTATCTGAACAGTTGAAGATTAAACATGTCAAGGACAGAATTTATAGTTATGCAGAGCAATCTGTTATTTCTTTACAACAAAAGCTGAAATTGTTACCATTTAGAAAATCCACGCCAGAAATATTCTGAATATATGATAATATAATGAACATACAGTACTGTCAGAAGATCATGCATACTGCATAAGCACCCTTAGCAGTGAAATTTGCACACAAACCCGATCATTCTTTTTTTTACAGTAGAAGAGTTATAGCTCACCTCAATCAATATCAACACATCAATAACAGGGTGTTGAATGTTAAGCACTAAAAATGTACATAAAATCTATTAAAAGTATTCTTGCTTAGTAAGGAGTTTTTCCCACTTCATAGTAAATACTAATTAAAAACTAGCAAATTCAGGAGAGGATATAAGCTGAATATACATCTTTTGGAGATATAAAGATTTGCAAAATAATTACAAAAACTCTATTTTTACATAATATATCTCATAATTATTAGCAGCATTAAGTCACAGTTATCTTAAGATAGGCATTTTGATCAAACATACTTTACCTCTATTAGTTCATGTAAAATGTCTGGCCATCAATAATTTCCTCGAGGCCAATCTGTACTGAAATAATAGATTAGGTTTTTACCCCCTGTGTAATTATCCCAAATAGAGAATACAGCCTTTGTCTTTGCCACAGGCTTCTGA
The DNA here is from genome assembly GCF_059453375.1 of Lepisosteus platostomus. Lineage (NCBI taxonomy): Eukaryota > Metazoa > Chordata > Actinopteri > Semionotiformes > Lepisosteidae > Lepisosteus > Lepisosteus platostomus. The sequence continues at coordinate 60,054,665 of NC_142614.1, forward strand.
ATCAGGAATGCTTTTCACTTCTAGACCAAATTTAGAAAATGACAGATCAATGAGTATTGAAAATGTGCCACGGACAAAAAAAAGTACAGTGAGGTATTTAATGTATCTCAGTTCTTAAGCCCACTGGGGTAAAAGCAGTCTATATATTGACTGGTTATACTGTATATTGAGAAGGTAGGATCACAGCATATATGATAGGGACAATCAGCCAGTATAGTGCACATTTCACAACATCCAGAAACTATTTTCACTATCAATTTGGTATTTGGAAGGCAGACACTAATAACTGTGATTTCAAATATTTACGTAATGTAACTATACAACATCTTCAAAATGAATGTTAATATATTTCATGGTTGATCATAAGTCTGCTGATGCTTATTTAAATGCCTACCTGCCTTTCAAAATACTAATGATGGGCTTTACTTATGCACAGATTTCCTAGTAAAATTCATTTTTATATTCATAAAGAAACTCTTTAATGCATTTAAGTAACAAAAGGCATTAAATAAAGTCAACTTATACACCTGCTATTGCAGAAATACGATACGATACTGGATGGATATGCTAATGCTTTGCTTAACTTTTTCTAATTCTTTTCAAACATCCCAGGATTTACTCAGCAGGTACAGTATGTTCACAGCTTAAGCAGAGAACAAAGCCTTTCCAGAGTATCACAGATTTTTCTCATTTCTTCAAGGAGCTAATTTAAAACTTGGATGACATTTTAACTTTCTGTATTATGATAGATTTGCCGTCAATTAGCAGGCTGACTGAACATCTTAAGAGGTGTACTAGAAGCATGATAATTTGGAAGCTAAACACTAAACATTTGATATTGGGGCGGAGCGGTGGCTCTGTGGCTAAGGATCTGCGCCTGTGGCTGGAAGGTTGCCGGTTCAAATCCCGCAGCCGGCAGAGGAATCCTACTCTGTTGGGCTCCTGAGCAAGGCCCTTAACCCCAACTGCTCCAGGGGCGCCGTACAATGGTTGACCCTGCGCTCTGACCCCAGGCTCTCTCCCTGTCTGTGTGTCTCATGGAGAGCAAGCTGGGGTATGCGAAAAGATAATTCCTAATGCAAGAAATTGTAAAGGGTTAATAAAGTAATGTTATAAACGTACTGATATTCATGGCCTTCAGTTTTTCTTATTTTGGCCATTTACCGGTAAGTCAACAAGTAGAACAGCCTTTGGAAATGCCAAATACAGAGGAAGGGTATAAACAGAAAGCATGGCATGTGTCAACTCCTTGCCTGGCAACACCTTAGTCATCTATCAGTTTCAGTTTTGCTTTTTGTCAACATGACTGAATTATGAAAATTACAACCTTTAGAAAAGTGACTGTTCCTGAGTGTGCATTTTCAGTATTTTCAAAGGCATCGCTAAACACGTGGCTCTGATGTGAACTTTCCAGTACATGTGTAACACAAAGGCAAAGTAATAACTTCAGGTTTGATCTGAACACCGGTAACATGAAGTGGCAGAATGCTCCTTTCTTCATAAATAGTAAACGAGTCAGAGAAGGTGAGATTGACTGCAACTGTGCTGAGGATGAGGAAGATGTTAGGTTAGCCAATGAGAGTTTTCTGAAATTCAGGAAAGGAAGAGGATTAGACACAGGAGTAAGCATAAAAGCAATTTTGCATATCACATCTTCCGGTACATTTCTGCCATTTGTAAAACAACTGAAGTGTTTTAAACCAAGACATTGAACCTCATTTTATAATTGTCAGATATCATTTTGTTTGAAGTTGCATCAGAAGTCTCCTCATGAAAAGTCCTGAATACAAGAGCCGTCTCTGAAGTCTGTGGGTTTTAAAAAGCATTGGTAGTAATGTGCTCCAGGTATTTCTGAAGCTGCTCTTCATTCTGAAGGCGAGCAGCTGTTCAGTTTGCTGACACGCCCACAGATCTCTAGTCTTACCACTGTGCCTACTGCCCACACTGGGGAAGATGGGAGAATGTCAAACAGGATGAAACGGTGAGCCAGAGATTCTGACTTGGCAGAAATCCTGACTCTGTCAAAAATAGGACAGTACAGATTTCATACTTCAGCTCTGTGGTAGCTCATTATTCAGCTGGAACCGTTTGTGTAATTTTGTGGAAAAGCAAATACGTGTTCTTCATCCCTGGGAACACGCATATTAAACACTCTCATACTGAGTTTTGAGTTTTTCCTACAAAAAATAGCAATAGTTTCTGCAGATTTCTTTCTTCCAAATGATTGATAATCAAGAAAAATACTGATCAGAAGCCCTGAAAAGAAATCCCAGATTAAAAAAAAACTGAGCAAAGCAAAATTCATATCTTAAGTCTGCGTACCATAAAATAAGAAGTGAGTTGACCTGTTAAGCTGTCTTCACAGTTGAAGTGGATTAACTAGGAGAAAAAGGGCATTAATGACGTCAGTGTATGAGAAGCAGTTCAGCTCTGTAGTATACAGGAAGAAATTGTGCTGTTAAACTGCAACACACAGAAACCTGTACAATTCAGTTCTCTACTGCCATATAATACGTTTCTCCTTGTAGTTTGTAGACTATGCTGGTAAGAGCAGACTTACGACCTTGCAGCGTGATCTTGTCAGATTTTAGAAGCTCAGCAGGATTAAGACTGGTCACTACCGGAACGGAGACCTCCAAGGAAAACCAGGTTGCAGCTATAAGAAGTGTCAGCTGACCAGTAGGTGGCACTCTACCCCCCTGGACCAGAATTTCCAAACCATGTCCCAGTATGGTGACTTGAGACGCTGTGCTGTTGGAGATGCTGCCTTTTAGTAAGACCTTAAACCAAGGTCTTGACTGCTTGGTCATTAAAGATGCCAAGGCTTTTTTCTTGCATAAGAGTAGGCATGTTCTGAGCAGGGTGTCCTAGCTAAATCCCACTTTGGGCTTGTACACTCTGGCCTTCCTAACGCTACTCCTTAATGCAATTAGTAAAGCAAATTCTCACAGTCTCTTGCGGAGCTCTTTCAAAACGCAAAACAGATGTTTCGGTCCAACCTATTACAAAAGTATTTTCACTTAGTCTTTTTGCTTTTGAGCGATTTTAATTTAAATCCAAATCAGGCCTGGAGTGAAGAGAGAAAAGAAATGCTACATCTCCTGTCTGCAAAAATGTAATCCTCTCATTCAGCAAACAACAAACCTACAAACTATTGGCAAAAAAGCAAAAAACACTGCATTGCCGTGTTTAAAAAATGGTGTAGTTCAACGACTACTATGAGAACAACACTTGGAAGCCTGGCATTTAATAAATTAATCTATAAAATGACTTGGAGCGAGTCAGAGGCCAGATAGATTTTAAAATTAATCAGATGAAACCCAGACAGGCCAAAAGCCATTTGTTAACACAGAATGGTCAAAACCATAATTCACAGAACACTAGGGACTTCTTGAGCCTGGGAGACATTTAAGCTTAGTGCAGCAGGAAAAGAAAATGTATTCACATCAAATCAACATTTTAATGATCACCACATGCAGAAGTAGTTGAACTCATCGATGAACTGTCAGACAAGCACGTTGTCCCAAGTAGCTGTTAACAAAAAGGTGTTATTTGACCAAGATTATTGCATCAGTGATCTTAACATATGATCAATATCACGTCCGCAGCGAAAATGTTCGTGAGCAAGTGCTTGTGAAAAATGAAATTACGGTAGACAGGTGTGCTCTTTCCTCTGCCCCTGACAGGGTCTGAGCCGGGCTGGCAGCGGATTACTGCACCCAGCCCAAAGGCCGGGTCCTCTGCTGCAACACAAGCTGCACTGTCTAGATTCCAGAGTGGGTGCCGTCACTGGTGTAACTTACTCAGTATGAGCCCTGTTACTGATGCAGGGAGTGCATTACTCTGACTTTTTGCATTATGGACGGCTCCTAAGAGACAGTAGCCTTCTATCAATGAGAAACTGAGGTGCTATTCTATGGTTCTATATTATATAACTATTATGACTGCAGTAACTTGGTGATTGTGGAAACCTCACATTGATTAAGTGAAACTAGTCAGAGCAGAAGGTAAAGAATATTCTAAACGGATATACGGTTTTCTACAATCATCACGTAGTCTTTGTTACTCCAGGTTCTAGACCAGGAGGCGATTAAAGTCTAATAAGCCAGGAAGAAATTCAGATAAAAACTTTGCTTGACTGATCTGTTATTCTCCACATTCAACATGCTACCTGGTTTATTTACTGCATTATTTTTAGAGGGGCTAGGCTATTGTTTTCACTGAAAAGCTTGCAAACCGTGCCTCTAATAACTTAATAAAGTCAGACATTGTAAAGCCATGGGAAGATTTTGGCACGATTTGTGGGCTGTCTTAATGCAATCAAGATCGGTTCCCCCCCAGAAAATGTCAGAACTACGCCAAACCGCACAATGAAAAATTGGTTGCAAAACGAATGCTTCTAGCCAACACCACCATGCATGTGAATGAAGTCCACCTCCAACTGCAGGGTGTAGATCAAACTGTTATGGGTCTTGCGAAACATGAAAGGCACTTCTTGCAACACTTATTTTTTTTTTGTGACACTGACACCTCAGCCTTCCACTATTTCAAATATCTTTCAAAACACTGCACAGTCCGCGTTGCCAAGTTTGAAGTGTACACGCAGGAACTGGCTTCAGAATTTTCTGTCAGATTTCTGGATTTCCAAAGTTTTAGTGTGATGTTTATTAAACCAGACAGCTTTGGTACTGCAATGCAGTAAAGTCAGCTTGAAGTTCGACATTCGTTCAATTTTCAATTTTTTGGAACTTCAATAGTGGCTTCATTAAACCACATAAAGATGTTGAGCTTCTTGCCTTTTGTCGAAGGTAGTTTGCGATTTTCCGCAACTTTCATATTTGATTTTGAGACATGGTGTTTTAGATGTGCACAAGATTGCAAGGAATAAAAAATGGAGTTCAAATCACTGATGTTTTTTCAGACAGAGATTTGGGAATTATTTCAGTATTTGGATCAACACACCTCTGTGAACAGGTACTTTCAAAAATTAAAGTCAGTTCTTTGTTCCTCCCATAGCTGGTTAACAACTGAACTCATTAAGGGAAAGCAAGCACAAGGATCACACTAAATGATAAGATGTGCGTACCAATTTATTAATGAGATATTATATTTTTATATTTGTATCAATCAGATGTAAGTAGGGCTATTATTGACAATTAAAACCATCAATGGCATGTAAATCTGTAAAAACAAGTGCACGAGCCAGCTCTTGGCACACCCTTTCTGAAAGGTGGCCAACCCCTGCTCCAGACTGACACTGCAGGACCTCTGCTACCAGGCAATAAATCAACATCACACTTTGAGGATTCGTTTCTGGAAAATATCCAAGTCAAATTAAATTAGAATTATAGTAGCAAGGTCTTCTCCAGCACCGCCAAGTACAGAGGCTGTCAGTACAACCTCTCAGGTATTCACATCACATAAAAATTAATATCTTTATTATTCGAAGATCAGTACATTTCTCAGTTCCAGAACCAAATGTAATGGGGCAAAGGTAAACATGTCTCTCCCTGGAAAAAAATATTTTTGAACATGAAATTCCAAATCTTCTCTATTGTGTGGATAAAATCTTCCACACAGATAAAATCTTCTCGAATTTTCCATTCATTTAGCATTATTTTCCTGGTATGTATTTTGACAAACTTTTCGACCTCACTTATTGTTAGGCTGCAATACTGTAAAAAATGAAAACAACACATTAGACAGGAGAAGGCCTGAAGAACTTGTATTTGAAATACTAGCACTGAGCTTCATTTCTTACATAATATATACTGTACAGTAAAAAGGCACCCCTATGATCATAAACCTAGTTCAGACCAACACATTTGCTTCAATGCACTGCAGACCAGTCCTGGAGTGATTGTTTAGACATCAGAGGGTTAGGAGTCCTCCATACAACTTACATGAGATATTCAATCATGTTCCAAACATACCTGGATTTTCCACAGTTAGAAAAAATGCAATACTTTAAATTCCCATGGATGAGCTTTGCTGCCCTTCAAACCTTACAACCACAAGTTTCTTTCAAAATAAATATCCATATATATATATATGCTCTGTTAACTTTGTGAAACATTTTAACAAAATTGGAAAGCATGTTTTTAAAAAATATTTTATCTACTTAAAGAAATCTGATGGTGGGTGTACCTGCAGAATTTTACTATGAGGTGTTGCTTCACTTCATCCAGTCGCACAGGTGGTGCTGGTAAATTGAAAACTAACAAGAAACAGGGTCACCAGGGAACGCCTAATGACTCACTATGAACTCACAACAGGTTGGATGAACCGGATTGTTTCCATCACCCTCCCAGATTTAGTCAGAAATGTTGAACTGCTGAAACACGATCCCACCCACCAACCCACAGCACCCATCCCTGGGCTGCACATTCCTGCTTTACAGCCTGAAGTAAGACACAGGCCAGTATTACAACTGTATACTTCTAAGGAAATGTGGATTGCCTATTTGCGTCAGAAGCAATTTTTATTTGTATTTTGTGGCGGAGCAAGCTCTGCTGAAAAGCCTGAGTTACTCATGCATCCAGCGATTCACTGATCTAAAAATACATAATACCTAACTGTAATGCCCCAAGCACAGGCATAATTTAATGTGCAATTCTTTATTCCTAATCTCCAAAGGTAAGCACAAATCAAGTACAAATCTCCTTTACTGTAAGAAACTGTGCAAAAGTTTAAGAGGGCCTTTCTCCACTGTGAAGGCGACTGCTTTCATGGATTTCAGAATGGTCAGTCTAGAAAATCTAATGACCCCCATTCCATTCAGTTAGCACAGTTTAGTTTTATTGGACTTTAACACCACCAGCCATTTTTTAGAACCACTTCTCTTTAAGAGTTCAACCCTTCTAACCTTATGACTGAAACGCAAGAAGGTGTGCCACTCTAATGTTAGGAATTTATCATTTTTGTGAAAACTAAGGCCTCAAGGAGAATTGTTTGTGGTGTGACTGTTCCGGTTTCTTTTTTTTTAACTGCAGAACTTGTGAGGGCAAGGAGTGACTGCCGACAGACACGCTCACCAGACGAGTGTGGCATTAAGCCTGCTATTTGTTACTTACTAATAATGCCTAATGATGGAAAAATGTCTCGCATGTTGATAAAACTTCACAAGCACACACAATGTTTCCTCCACTAATGCCAGGTGACTGAGAAAAGATGCATCTAACCTTTCGTCCTTGAAATAACATCCTTAACTTACAAAGTTACAATAAATATAATAGTAGGGTCCAAGCTGAGCACACTTCCTACAGGTTGAAAACCAGTTGTAGCAGACCATCAGAATTATCAGAAATAATTATTATAGAAAATAATCATGCAGATGTCTTAACAGCCCCAGACCTACACAGGTATCAATGAATGCAGCAACATTGCAACATACAGGTGTCCTGTCACATATCCAAACTTCACACTGATAAACTGAATTTAAATCTAGTTCAGTTTTATCCTTAAACATGACACATTATTGCATTTATTTGCCCCTTACTTGGTTTTACACAATCTGAGTTAATATTCCGGTAAAAAGATTAACCACAATTTTTTAATTCCTGCATAACTTTTTCTTGGGACACAATTATCAAGGTACTATAAAAACAATGCATAAATGAATGAAGAGAAAGAAACACTCCAACTATGTCTGGCTAATGTTAGATTTATTCAGCTTATTACATTAGTGTTTTCTACACAATGATCGTAAGAAAAAGGACTAACTTTACAAGCAGCCTGTAAATAATTGTTCAAAGCTTTGTATTCATCTGATAAAACTGCATTTGTGCATCGTCCAACACAGTGCATGTTTTGGGGTAGATGTGAGGAGGATTAAAGTAAAACCTAATTCAGTGTAAGGGATTAAGTCCATTTTAGACAGTCGGTTATTTAAGGCAACGGTTATGAAAAAACGTGAAAACCGAAACCTGAAATTGAGCAGAAGTCACATGACCCTAGAATCACCAAGCCCAATTTTGTTCATGCTGGTAGTAAATATACAACAGCATAAGAGCATCTAATGCTCACATCATCATGAACAGCCTTATCTCTGCTCTGAACATCAGTAGTGCCTACATTTAGAGTGGTGCATTCAGATCAAGCATTAAGATCAAATACAATGAACAGGTAGAACCTTAGAGCAAAGGAAAAGAGATCACATTACAAATGTGAGAGGTGTTTGCTCCTGGTAGCACTAGCTCACAATTTGTACTATAGTACATTTTCAAATAACACACCAGAGACCTAAATTAAATCTTTTTTTAAGGTGCCCCAGGAATGTGCATTAAACAGCAACATGACGCATGTCTAACATTCCAATGTCTTCTGCTGACATTCTTATAGGTTCTCCAGTCTATGTGAGGAAATTTGAAATCTCCAATTTAAAAAAAAATAGTTTTTAATTTATATAATTAGTTTCTTTATAAAGAACAGAATTCTTATTAATATCAGCATTTGATTATATCTAGCAAACTCCTAAATATTCCTTCAGATTGTATATCTGACCTATATAAATTCTAAGACCCATTATTCATCTAAGCCAAGTTTCTAAGCCCGAATATGTGTATAGTGCTACTCCTCCCCCTCTTCAATCATTCCGGTCTCTCAGGCCAAGTCTGCCTAATAAAGCTGTATTCTTCGTCAGCACTGTTTTCTGTCAGACTCAGACACTCCACTGTATGATACAGTACATCTGAAGAACCTGCAGCTATATTATTTCTTCAATTTTTTCAATTAACATCCAAGGGGCTTCACTTCACAGGTCACGTTGATCACCGGATCATTCCTGATTCTTCCACAAGATCATTCCTGAAAGGTATTTCTGCGTCACTGGAAGACGCTGTAATACATTTACTCATATTTGTTTAAAGTGTACACTAATACCGCTAACTGTCAATATTAAACACATGTACTATAGCAACTTCACAAATCAGCAAGGACAGATGAAATACAGTCATCATGCTGTAATGATCTTAGTATAAATTCTTTACAATTTGTAAAACAATACTGCAAGCTTCAGACTTGTCCTGTATACTTCAAACACTGCAAAAGGGGAAGTCTTCAATGCAGAAGATAATGTGAGTTGATCTAACATGTATAAACTGAAAAGGAGGAATTCATACACAAAAATACAGAATACCTGACCCTGCAATTACCATATATAATCTTAGCATTTAAAACAACCTGCCTATACCTTGTCAAAGGGACTTCGTAAATCATGTGGCAGTTTATTTAAAAGACAAATCTGTGACTGGCCCCTAGAATCTCTAAATATCATTTCATAGACCACCAGTGAAAAAAACTGATTGTTATACCACATGACTGAGACATACTTCTGCATGCTAGAAATATTAAAGCTGAAAAACATTTCTTGGAATATATTTTCAACTATTAAACAGATTCAAATAAATTATATACAGTGCATTCAACTGTATTCATATCCCTGATGATTTAAGAACAAAAAAAAACAAGATTTTTTTAAGAGAATGACTTACAAATTTGATAATACAGTATACTCAAGCCTAAGGTTATAGACTTCTCTGAAGACAGCGGCAAATGACTATTAATATCGATAAATTGGGGGATGGCTATAAAAAAATCCACAAAAACCTCTATAACTTCCTACTTCATACTCAGATATGGAGAACTTTAAGGCTAGTCGTATAGTAGCCACTCTATGAATACAAGCGGTTCAGGAGGCAACTACAAAACCAGGAAACAGCTGGAAGTCCTCCAACACAAACCTGCATCTTCAGAATATTGGACAACATCGGAAATTAACCATGAATCTCTAGGACTGTGGCATTTATGGCTTGGCTGCAAGGAAGAAGCCTCTTCTGAGGGTGAATCACAAAAAGAGGTGAATCAGATTTGCCAAACCACAGGTGAAGGACAACTGGAACCATATCTAATGATAGGATTAAACAAAGTTTAAAGGTTTTAGCCTTGCTCATCAGTCTGGCATAAAAAGGGTAAAGTTCTTGTTAAGAAGATACTGTGAAATATGCAGTTTGGTACATAGGCCTTATGTTTAGATCACATCTATGGGATCTGAAGCCCTTGTTAAAACAGCTGGACTCTTAACACATTCAAGTGCATTTTAATCAATCCCTGGATTCCTCTTCCAATTAGCTCAAGCTTGGCCAAACATGGACATACCAGCCTAGCAATGACCTGAAGCATCTCTCCAAATTGGTACAGTCGTGTTTAACTACACACTAAAACTCAGTCCAACCAAACTTTGTGTTTATATTTCAAGAAGGCATTTCACTAAAGGAACCCAAAAAGCAACTGAAGCGCCCAGAGCACTTCCGCCTGGAGGAGTGGCAAAACTTTGCCCCTCAGATGTGCCAGAACCTCACAGCAAAGGTGGTGTCTTGTCTGTCATCCCTGCCAGCGGAGGGATAATACTAACTACAGAGGTGTCAGAAAATATGCCCATGCCACGTTATAAGGATAAAGGTTTGCCTAACACCGTAGCAGACAAAAAAACTGGGAGTGGAGTGAGTGATTCAGTAAGTCGTGTCTTTGCAGGTGCCTGCTTCAAAATCGTATATCTTCTCCTTACACTGCCCTGCAGCAAATCCTCACAGATGCTAAAAGGGAAAACTTTTCATAATACCATGCTGTAAACGTTCAACACCGCACAAAACAGAATAAATGTATTATAATGGTACAACATTTGGCAGCGAAAGTTGTATTCTTTCATTTAAGTGTGTAGCCTACTTATTTTTTCTGCAACAACCACTTTTTAATTATAACTGGGAGAAAATGTTGCAAATTTAATAGGCTATACCTACACACCTTTAAAAATACATGTCAGCACAAACTCAAGTATGACATAATAGTCTAGAAGATCCGTTCCATACCTTTCTGTAAACCACTAAATATTTTGTAAAAAAAACACACAATGGTAAGTAACATACAATCAACATAAGGCAGAATTACAAAATGTTACCAAGAATCATTAAACAACATTTGGGGTTTTATTTCAGGAAAATAGCAACACAAAAACAGATTATTTTGCATGTGAATTATAATTTTAGGTCACTAAATTAAAATAAAAATGAAAAAGAAAGCAAAACAGACCAATTAAACATAAGGTTTGCAACCAATTTACTGTAGTGTGAAAACATGTAGACAAGTGTCAGCAGGTTAATAGGATTATCTCATAAAGGCCAATCAAAAAACAGCACAAGCAGTTCTCACAATTCAAACCCACTTCTTAAGGCACACAATAGTGTGCTGTACGGAAACGTGATATAAGTACTGTATGTTTATATGTAAACACGCAAACAACAAACGCTTGCTTTTGTGTGTAAAACAGTAAAACAACCACCAACTGCAAATTATTCTTTTTTTACCCCCATCTTTAGAAAGGGGGTAAAAAAGTCACTGCTAGATGTTCAACAATTTATAAAACCACACAGTAAAAAGAAGACCACAATCACTTCAAAGTCTGTCACGAGACACCTTGTGATATATCAGTCTGAAGAGAAAAAAGTTCAAGTCTCACAATTAGGTTACTGTTCACAGCATTTCTAGGGGAAAGAGAAAGACAAACTGACTGCACATACACACAAATTACGCAGCCTGTAGAAAAATAATCACGGACAAATCCATCCAAATTTAAAACTGATTTCTGAAAGCACAAATCTGAAACTCCTCATCCTTCATTGCTAAAGTTCCTTCTGCCTTATCAGTTATCTAGTGGTGTATCAGATACAAAACATTCAAAATTCAGCCCTTGAGCTTTAAAGTAAAATCTGTAGGTTTCACAATTAAATCACAGCTTTACATTGTAAATAAAAGCACTATCAACATTTTTAAATGCCCAAGCCACTGTACACAGTCAGTTTCCACAGTAGTTTTACTATAGCAGTGGTTAAACCAATATGTCCTATATAATCTGCTCCGCATCTCACTGCACTGATCAAACATCTGAAATAAGATATCCACATTAGGCCTACATTAAGGAAAAATATAAAACACGTGCTGTACATACCAAAAATGATAGCAAAGAAAAGAGCCACTTATAAAGGGCGGAGCGGTGGCTCTGTGGCTGGAAGGTTGCCAGTTCAAATCCCGTAGCCGGCAGAGGAATCCTACTCTGTTGGGCTCCTGAGCAAGGCCCTTAACCCCAACTGCCCCAGGGGCGCCGTACAATGGCTGACCCTGCGCTCTGACCCCAAGCTTCTCTCTGTCTGTGTATCTGTGTGTCTCATGGAGAACAAGTTGGGGTATGCGAAAAAGACAAATTCCTAATGCAAGAACTTGTATATGGCTAATAAAGTGATCTTATCTTAAATTCAACCAACTTTTCAATTTCAACCAACTCACTCCTGGTCCTGCAGTGTGTCTAATTTCCTTCTCATTTATTTTGTGATACAAGACACATGAGACCTAAGTTGGCTCAGTACTTGCATTTTTTCTCATTCACCATATTTTATCTTGAATAGCTATGTACAAGATACTTTTTTCCTTTTGATACCGTATACTAATGGTAATTACATCAACCCAGTATCGACAATACTTCTCCTAGAGAGGGCTGCAGAAAGCAGAGTCTATCCAACTTGACAGGAGGCTGTCAGAGACAGAGGAGAAATAGAGGAGCACTTCACCAAACCACCCGTGTTAATACGAGTTTCATTCTCACCCTGAAAAATGAATAATCATTTGATTGTGGGGGAAAGTGATCATTTGTAAAAATGCTGATATACCCGTTTTCTTAATTATGACTCAATATCTTTGACTAAGAAAACTGTAGTACAACATAAAAAAATCCACACCCAAAACATTTATCTACAACCAAACAGAGGGTTGCTATGTAAACAAAATGATAATTGTCTGATTCATACTGTAGGCCACCCTTAAAAAAATAGAAAACAAGCTTTCATTTATTTTAGAGTACTCCCCCAGTGCTTTTCTGGTAATTTTTCTTCAAATGTTATTGCTCTGTAGTAATACTCTTACACTTTTTTACTTAACTACAATTTTTTTTAGAAAGTTAGACCCTCTGTTATTTTCAAAAGTCATGAATCAATTTCAAAACAATTTTTTCGAACCAGATGAGCCCGTTCTGGCACCTAGTTTCTATGTTAATTAGTAGATAAGTCAGCCAAGGATCCTCCAATGGTGACTCCATCACGACGAGTTACCCAGCTGTTCCTTGATACCATCGACATCAACATCACGGCTGGCTAGCTTGTTTCCCCATTTCCATTCCCACAAACATCCGTCTAAAGAAGTGCCTCCTGATTCAGTTTCATATCTACTGTATCTATCCTGAGTTTCCCATTCACGGTTGATTCCTGGTCAGTACCTGGATGGGAGACAACTAAGGCTGATGCTGGACGAGGTGTTAGTGGGGGCAGCTGGGGGAGCTCACCCTGCGGTCCGTGTGGGTCCTAATGCCCCAGTATAGTGACGGGGACACTATACTGTAAAAAGGCGCCATCCTTCGGATGAGACGTAAAACTGAGGTCCTGACTCTCTGTGGTCATTAAAAATCCCAGGGCGTTTCTCGAAAAGAGTAGGGGTGTAACCCCGGCGCAGTGGCCAAAATTTCCCATTGGCCCTTACCAATCATAGCCTCCTAATAATCTCCATCTATGAATTGGCTTCATTCTCTCTGCTCTCCTCCTCACTGATAGCTGATGTGTGGTGAGCGTTCTGGCGCACTATGGCTGCTGTCGCAGCATCCAGGTGGGGCTGCACATTGTTGGTGTTGGAGCGGAAATGCCTCTTTCCTGTAAAGCGCTTTAAGTGGAGTGTCCAGAAAAGAGCTATATAAGTGTAAGCAATTATTATTATCATCATCAGGTGAAAAAATGAGGCAACTTAGGTCTTTTATTAGTACCATCTTCAAGCTAAGAGTCCCCCCCATTTTAAGTTTATAGCATGTTTTTGCAACCTGCATGATACACTGTCCACCTGTGTACATAAAATATGATCTTTTTGTTTACCCAGTTTTGAATTATTTCTAGCTGTTTGGAATAATCTGTGGAGCTGACCCGTCACTAACCAGGCCTATATCAGGGTGCCAAACCCATTTGCTGTGGAACACCAGATTTGGATTTAAGTGTACCTCAAGCAGCCCATACAAACCACGAATGATAAAAAAACTAGCCGTGATTATTCATCAAATATCGGGACATGTGTAATCCTGATCTGCTGTATAACATAAAACCTAACCCCAAATAATACTTTGAACAAATCCTTAACATTCTTCAGCTGTTCACACAGTCTGATCATTGGCAGGAACAGTGATCCACGAGATCTGCATCCTAGCTAAAGGATACAAGAGAGATAGAGAGAGCAAGAGCAGAACCCTTAATGGAGATTTCTGCTACTTCAATTAATTAAACTAATGTAGCTGACACATTTACCCAATTCGACATATATTTGTGCTCATTTAATCAAGTCAGGGGTTTGAATCCTGTATATGGCCTTTCAGCTACCAGTCCAGAGCCATAAGCACTACTCCACAATGCTGCCTATTTCAATGATGAAAATCTAAGTTTAAGATTACCTTACTACTGCTCAGATGTGACACACATGGTCAGATTGGCTAAACTGTTAAGTGAGTCTGGAATTCAGTCTTGGCACACGTGAAGCTGGGAATGACCCTGCTGTGACAGCCTGTTCTCAGAAATGAGCCCATGAGCTGAATGGGAGATGCCCCACTGAAAGCCGCTCCATGTATAGGTTGTTAAAGTTCTGATTATTAGATTAAGACAAAAACAAACCGCCTTTTCAGGAGAGTCCCTAATACTTAACTGACGTATTCAAGAGAATTACTCAGAGATTACAGAATGCATAATCCAAAACTACTACTGTATTTCTCAAAATTAATATTTGGCATAGTATTATCATTTTTAGGCCCTGGATGCAGCTGTTAATCTGATACAGAGCAGGAAGCCTATGCAGGTTTATATATGCAATGCTACATATACATTATTGAAGAAATAATTGAATCCAAGTTTTAAAATGCAGCTGTTAATACTGTACCAAATGACACAATTTAATCCACTCTTACAATGCTGAATACCAACCTATAAGAAACACAATAAGCCTTTCCCTTCCTGAATATCGAGCACAATTCTCGCATTTCTATAAGTCTAAACCCTGATTAGCCCCTTGCTATCAAAGCTGCAGAGTACTCCTCAGACTGCTTTGCAGCACAATTATGGTCAATTTTTCAGGTACAATTTCATATCTTCAAATTACTGTGCCATTGAAATGGATACGTGACAGTTCATTCTACCTAACCCTAAAGACTGGGATTGCAGGGTTTTAAAAAGAAATGTGAAACTACAACTGAAATTCTTACTCCCGCTGAGACAAAGCTGCACTGACTTATAGTACCTTTCTGGTGCTACTAAGTCTTGTAGAGGATTGCTTTCCCTTTCCTTAAAAGGGCTCTAAATGTAATCTGTTACACTACACGGAGCTGTAAACTGTAAAAGCCAATGGCACAACATACATCTTAACTGAGTTAAAAGACTCTGTGCAGTCTTAATTAAGTCCTCATCCAAGATCCTAAATTGCTGACGGTTAGTTAACATCTTTACATCAGGAGGAAAGGTCTTCTGGCCAAGAACAAAATACAAATGTCCAAAAATGACTAAAACATCGGGTATCCCATTTGTGTTAATAGGCCTTTTCAAATGTGAAAATCTTTACATTGATGCACAATTTTTAATTAACTATCTCAAATATAGAGCTACTGAGCTGGCAAAATCACAAATCCTGACTAACCAGTGGGGTAATTTCAAATAAAATGCCACCTCTTCTTTCTAGAAGTCTTATCAATTATAGATGTGGGTGCCTGACAGTGATTTATTGGTACTATAGACAGGAAAAAGAGACCTCAATTTATCTCCAGTAGTTAAATGTGCGAATGACACCCTTCTCTCGTGTCTGGTTTCTGGTTGCTTTCCTTACGGAGGACGCCAGCAGCTGAAACTGAAATGGTAGATGTGACTAACAGCTTCTTTTTTCTCCTGTCTGTCAAAGTGCCTGCAAGAGGGAATGTCTGTATTATCCTAGTCTTTTCAAAGAACCACTGGGAAACTGCGATCATAATGTGACATGCTTTGAAACTGAACAAGGTAAGGTCTAAGAGAAAGGGTTACAATTCTAGGAAGGCAGAGTATGAAGATACGAGACAGAGCTCAAGAGACAGTGTCAGGGTAAGAGACAGTAAATCAGTAGAGAACGGGTGGCAATTTTGAGATTATCCCTGAAGCACACAACAGATTCCTCCTAAGACTATCACAGAGAAAAGAAAGCAGTGACTAAAACTGCTTAGTAAATCATATAAGAAAAAATAAGAGGCATTATTCACTTCAAGAAATGGAGAACAGCTGGAGTACAACAGATAGCAAGCACAGGTAGAAAGGATAGTGGAAAGGCCCAGAGTGGGAAACATGTTGCAATGAAGGCAAAAATACAAAAAGAAAGGGCTTTTTAAGTATCAAAACAGCCACAGAGCAACGAAGGACAAAGCAAAACATGACAAAGATGACAGGAAATGTTTAGACAATAAAACAATAAAATAGAAAAGGCTAATAAATTAATTGAATATTTTACTTAGGTGTTTACCACAGTAGTCATTGACAACATGCCTCAGGCTGAGCAAAGACAGTTCTATATTACATAGTATTAGCTTATAAGTGCCAGAAGTGTAACAGGTACTAGAAGCACTTAGCACTTGTAAAACGCCAGAGCCTGATGGCATTGTACCAAAAGTACTTGAAGACATTATTCACAGGTCATTAACACAGTTCTTCCAAGAGTCAACTCAAGATAGGTGTAAACACTCTTTGCATGTTAAGTAGATAATGTAGCACCCATCCGTAGAAAGAGACAAATCTCTAAGTCTTACTTCTATCACATATAAAGGTATGGAAACAATTACAATAAATTTGAACTAAACAAAATGATCATCAGTATGGCCACAGGAATATAGGTATTATCTACATGGATTTCGAAAAGACCGCCAAGTGTAAGACGCATTCCCAGGAGTGTCTGGTTGCTCTCCTCTAGAAGCAGTCCAGAGAAGAGGAAGCAGATATTCTTTCAAATCTGGAAATGTTTCTTATACCAATAGGTAACAGAACTTTTTGAGTCTTGAACAAAGAAGAAAAGGAGACTTCATTTAAGCACTCAAAATCCCGAAAAACATTGACAAAGACTTATCCTACAGACTTCTTCATAATAGACAGTGAAACATGAACCAGAGGACACAAGTAGAAACTACAAAGAAACGTATTCAAGGTGGAGAATGGGAGAGACTGCTTTGTTGGTAATGGCATGATAGGTTGTTCAAGACACTGTTGAAGAAATGACTCAATGACATCCTCAGATCACTTTGCTGCTAGCATCAAAACAAACTAGACAGAACAAACGGCTTTCTCTCTTTCTACTTGTTTCTGTTCCTGCAGTGTACAATATGTAGTTCCGTATTCTAGCAGGGAAAAGTATTTTTATTTTTATTTTTAAAAAATAGATAAAGCATCACTTGACAGATGCAACAAAGGATACTAAAATGGAATGCAGTATGTTATCAAGTTATGATTGTTTTTTCTAAGTGGTTTTTAAGTCCTTCAGCATTCCCAAAGATGAAACATGCACCTTAATTAAGGAGACAAATGTAGCAAAGTCGCTTCTCAGGGAAGCTGAAGTATTGCCCTTCAAAACCCATTCGACATAGATGTGCACTATGAATACAGACTAATGTAGCTTATTTGCAGGCGTGGTAGCACCCAGTCCATACTGCTCAATTAACCTGTCGGTTGCACTTTGAACTTCAAGAGACAACTGACAATGTAAACAATGTAAACAAAATTCCCACTTGACAACCTTCATAGAAAACAGGTGTACTTGACAATTTTTTTAACGCTTTAAGAAAGAGGCATCTCAAATACACACAGCACATCAAGCAAAGGCCTTCGCAAACATTGGCGGTTGGTGGCTAAGAGCAGATATACAAGGGATGAAACCAAGAACCTTCCCTCCAAGATGAAACATTAGTACTTCAATCTAATTTACAGGCTGAAAAACTGGGAGCAAATACTTTTTTTTTAAATTAAAAGAAGAGAACCCTTGGAAGTTTAAATGATGTAAGTAGTAAAGGCCAGGCCAAAGCTTCTCCTGGTCTCTGTTGTGGTGTGAGGTTAAAATGTGTGTTCAGAGGTTAAGACACCGTGGCAGGGCTTGAGGGCAGCGGAGAGTCCATTCATGCAAACGGATTAAACAAAAGAAAATAAAGTTGAGTCACCAGCTGAATCAGTTGTGAGTTATTTAACCCATAGGAACTGATAACGCAGATAATGCAGGCAATACAAGAGTCTACAACTTCCCCCTCAACGAGGCACTGGTCCCAGCAATGCTTGTACCCACTTAGTTTCTGCACCTTGCACAAAGACACCATAGCAGTGTAAAAACCGACAGGCCTAATCATTTTACGTAGCTGCTTTTTAATTACACCTTGTTAGGATAGTCTCCCACTGCATGGATTATCAACATTATAACAGAGACAAGTTTGGCTATAAAACCTAACACTACAGTGAAAAAGTGAGAAATCTGTACAGACATTTTAATAAAAATGGAAATTATACAGAATAATAGTCTTCCAATAAAATGTAGTTCTACATACTATCCGACTCCGAGGTTATCGCTGACATTCTTAAATTTAAGGATAATTTAAGGAAAACAGAAGAAGTTACCAGAACCCCAAAAATATAACTAAAATACAGTCCTCCAACAGTCAAACACTAAGCTAAAAGGAATCACATCTGAAGTGATGCTTCTTGTCCTAAAGGGTCTAGGCCAGGTCTGGGAGCCCTGGGCATTTTCAAAATTAACAAACTACTTGGATACAAAGCTAAATTGCTGGCTTCTTCCAAAATGTTAATTAGCTGCTAATCAACAGTACCTCTACAACTCGCAGGAACTGGACTGTAACTGTAACTGGCTATTACACAAATATAAATGTGTTGCAGTACACCTGTCCCCACTGCACAAACACACACTGTACATGTCAGGGGCCTAATTCTGTTGTTAATTAATGTTAACAACAGAACTTCTCTCAGTATTCAATCTGTGCTTGCATCGCCTTGTCCTGGCAGGGACTGATGAGCTCTTGCTTAACCGCTCTCAGATGCTCTCCCTCTGTGTGTTTATGTCCAAACTTGAAAAACCTAACGCGCACCACATGTGATCCCCGCGTGAGGAGTCTTGGGGCGTGGCCTCCCTCTCTCATACGGGCAGCACGACACTTGGGTTACTCCATGAGCAATAGTGAATGTATTCATTTTTTTTTATTCTTCCGGTGTGACTTTTCCAAAACTCCACAGCACCCCTGTTTCACAGCCAACTAAAGTACAAACCTATTTGGGGGGAAGAGACAGAAATTCAAAACGGAATGGTGAACAACTTGCCAAAACACTGAGTAGGCATTCATTCAATTCAAAACGATTCAAAAATGTAATAAAAACAAATCTTTCTCAAAGAGCCTTGCCCCAGGGATCCTTCTATAAAGACTGCACAGAAAAAAAGATCTTTTCCAGTCTTAAGGACTATGAGAGTTCACTTCACCAAGCATTAGCAATACTGCATCTCTACCGCTGGTGGTAATGTAATAGCTCACAAATGTGTATTGTAATAACAGCTTAGGCATGTCCGAGGCAAGGTGTAATTTTCGTAGACGTAGACTACTGTTGGTTTCTATATTTGATTCTTGGGATCTTCAAGGCTAGACAGACTCAGAAACTTGTTTGTAACTGGCGGCATATATTACACAGTCAAATTACACCCCAGCATCAAGCTGTATATGAAAAACCTGGCTAATAACACAGGCTGGATCTGCACTTAGGAGCTGACACAGGCTAGGTAGATGTGGGTGTGACATAATGCTCAGTGTTTTCATAATGATTGACAGTACTAAATCTTACTAATCTTAAAAACAATATTCCTTAAGTACATCTTATACAGAGAGTCTAATCGTTTTTGGGTTTCTCTTGATGAGATGATTTAATCTATCATACTGTACATGCAGCTTTTTGTCCAATCTAAATAAGCAGTTCACATAACCAAATAAAAGTGCAACTTACGATACTTAACCACTCATAAAGTGAAATGTTTTTAATTCCACAACAACTCACTGTGTAGGATCTTAAAAAAACAAATAACCTAACAACCAAGACCACATTCATCACATCAAAACAAAATAATTCAACGTCTGGACTGTAACTCCGATAGCAAATTCTGTTCCTGAATCATCTCTCCGTATTTTCAATGCGTGTATTTGTCCTGAAAGGGGCTTTTCTGGAACAGCTATAAAGGATTCTGTAATTTCACATTCAATGGTAATTAAATCAGCTGCTTTAAGAGGACTTTTCCAAAATCCCATGGGGTTTCTTCCCAAACCAGGATAATTAGATAACCATGGCTTTATTGGGCTTTGACTAAAGAAGATTAAATTACATGTTTTTGCAAACATGAGCAGGATGTGTGCTGTAAGAGATAACAAAAATCAAACACTGAAATAAATGCCACTGTGTGAAACCATAAAAGGGCTAATGTCCAATAATGCCTCCAAACTAGAACAGTAACAGTATGCAGCTGAGGAGGAACAAAGTAAAGTTTTATTGATTACATAGTTCCTTTTTTGAAGTAGGCATTTCCTCTTACTAGTGTACAAGACCTGCTTTCTCTGATGTTTGATTGACTTTTCACTTAAAGCCTTTATTCTAAAATAGCTACAGTATGGCACACTACCAAGTCCATTACTTGATAGCTTCTTCCACAGCTGTAATGAGCAATACTACCATTTGGGTGACCGGGAAATCATTTTTAATTCTGTGAACAGAAGGCACCAATATCCTTGTTTGTTTTCTACTCAAAATGTTTGGAGCAGGAGTTTATACAGTCAGCGTTATATTTGATCAAAGACCAGGATAACAAGTCAAACCAGAACAAAGAGTAATATTAAACACTGTTTAAATAGGTGGATTAGGTTCTTATTCTAATTAGATACCCAAGTTTCTACACAACGCAAAGTAGAACAAAGCACACATTTCTCCTTCAGTTGCACTCCAAGGTAGTCTATGTCTACAAATCTGTAATTTATGTAAAAATAAATTGGGATCAGAAGAAACTTAAGACTACACAGAGCTCTGTATAGATTTTTAACAAGGCAGATTCGGGCTCTTTTGAACCTGGAGGAGATTTGGAAATGTGGACTTGAATGCTCTTACACCTCAGGTGTTGCTTGCACCGAACCTGCGTATTACCCACAGAGGAACATGCGCCATAAGGCCACAGGACGTGAACCTTTGTGTTTACTTCTGCTTTGCCCTTGCAGGCAATAAGACTGCTAAATAGACTGCTAAATAGCCAACCTGCAGCTCCTTTAGCAGATCACCTGAAATGGCTACATGGACACACAGTTTTCACTGTATTCAGCATAACCCCACTACTTGTATACTGTATATTGCACACACCATGGACACATAGCAGCTCTACTCATATTGAGTTTTATTCCATTTCTATTACATCTATGGCTCTGTGGCTAAGGATCTGCGCCTGTGGCTGGAAGGTTGCCGGTTCAAATCCCGCAGCCGGCAGAGGAATCCTACTCCGTGGGCTCCTGAGCAAGGCCCTTAACCCCAACTTCTCCAGGGGCGCCGTACAATGGCTGACCCTGTGCTCTGACCCCAGGCTCTCTCCCTGTCTGTGTGTCTCATGGAGAGCAAGCTGGGGTATGAGAAAAGACAATTCCTAATGCAAGAAATTGTAAAGAGTTAATAAAGTGATGTTATTATTATTATGTAACCTTATTTTCGTAACCTCAACTTTGTGATTTTTGCGTCTTTGTGATTTCTGTGATTCTTGTGAGCTCGCAGAAAAGACATTTCACTGCCAGCAACTACTGCTGCACGCTGTATTGTTGTGCATTTGATAAATAAACTTTGATTTGATCTGTTTGTCCACTTTTCTGCACTGAAACCTAATAGGGTCAGATGACAGC
This sequence comes from Lepisosteus platostomus, assembly GCF_059453375.1. Classification (NCBI taxonomy): domain Eukaryota; kingdom Metazoa; phylum Chordata; class Actinopteri; order Semionotiformes; family Lepisosteidae; genus Lepisosteus; species Lepisosteus platostomus. Next base: position 60,076,698 of record NC_142614.1, read on the forward strand.
TCAAACTCTGGCCCACAAACAACCACAAAATTCAAGCCCAGTACGTGACCGGGGGGCTTTCCTTCTCAAAGGCTTCTTTCTAAAAGTCCGTGAGGATTGGAATTTACAGCTGGGTCAAAGTTTGTCATTATATGGGCCCCGGATCAGCTGCTGAGCATTCCCCGATCATCGCGATCATGTGCAAGTTTTTTCTTTCCCAGTAATTAAATACTGTACATATCACGAGGCTCCACATGGAGTAATCCTCATGGAGAACACCCCCAGCCAGGGCATAGGCTTCCACCTTCATCTTGTGTATGGTATGTGACCCATTCAATGGAGAAAATAGAAATTGATTATATTTCAGGTTTAATTGGGAGTTAATTCAATCATTAAACAATTCTAAGAAAGAGCATCGATCTTACTTTAACGCAGAGTACTTTGCTGTTATTCTGCATTTAGGTTGTGATTTCTCTTTATTTTCCATGGATGCTTAATTTTTCTATAGACAGCAAATTTGAGGTAGGGTATGATTTGTTTTCAGAATTTTATAATGATACGCAACATAGCAGACTTTGACTAACTTAATAGAATGTTCTTTTGAACTGAGAAATGTATTGGGACCAGTCAAACAAATAGAAGCTCAGTGGTACTCCTCATGTACGTTACATGGAATTCCCATCAATCAAAGATCACAAAACATTAACTTCCACTGACACACTTCTGCAACTCAACAACACCATATGCATTATACCTGATCTCAGGTCCTTCTTTAATGAGCAAGAAAAAGATAAACTTTATAGATCTGTAAAAACAATAAGGCTTACAAGTGTTAAAAAAGGTATACATAAATATTTTAGGATTAAATGTAGAATTCTTTTCAAATGGAAAAAGGGGGATTTTCCCCCGCAAAATGGCTCTTACTCATTATTAAACATCCATCACCTTGAAAAGCAACTTTAGATTAGTTTAGAATCACACAGGCTGACAAATATAGGACAAGTCAAAGTTTAATGTGTCTGTCAATCAGACTCATATGTAAGCTGCTTATCACATTTTAGAATCTGGTGTGGAGGCCTAAGCCTTTGAGAAGTGTGAGTCTACAACTCATCTTACAATGAGCCCCTCAGACAAGCTTCTGTGACAACATCTCAATTAGTTATTTTTTCCCAGCTATAAAGTGTTCCAACAATGATCCCTTAAGGAATGTGTTTAATCAAATTCTACACTATCTGATCCATAGGCCCCTTTTATCACGAATTTATCTTCAAAGTAAAGCACAGCATAATTAAAGAGACAATGGGGATAATGTTTCTCCCTATGTTAACTCCAAGCATTCCCTAAGGTTAATTAAGTAAATTACGTCATTTAGAAAGCTGTGATGAAAAAATACTAAAAGCAAATAAAGAGTTTTAGTCAACGTAGAAACAGTTAGCTTCTAATAAATAACAGTTAAGGAAAGATCTGCAGGTAGAAATATGAAACCTTTTCCAGTTACTGGAGCAAGATACGATAAACAAATACTTGGGATGAAATTTTAAAGATAGCTGAAATAGATCAACAATGCTGAAGGTTCACAAAAATAAAAGGAAAAGGCATTTTCAGATTTCAGCTCCATTCCATAGTGAAAGGACAGTAATAGAATAAGCAATATGAAGCCGCAAGGCCTTTTTGATAAACTGAAGGAAGCTTTTAGATATAATATTGACCGAGATGTGTTCTAAGCTTACTATAGGTTTCTGGTAAAAGTCGCTTATTGACTCTGGATATGTAGGCTTGCACACAAGATATGTCTACTTCTCCTATATTTAGGCAAGATCAAATATGGGCCAATGATTACAGGAAGAATAACCGCCCATCCTACAAACACCGGGCAAACAAGGGATGGGGGAAAAACACTGATCATTTAAATAAAACATACGGCCTTCTAACATATATCATCAAATATCTGTGTATTTGTGTTAAGAGACAAAGAAGGTTGAATGCATTTACTGAACAACATCGAATATAAGGAGATGATATGTGAGGCACAGTAAATTATAGCAATGACAGGCTAATCTATAGGAGTAAGTAGATGGCCTCTCAGTTAATTGTTGCTTTTAAAGGAAATGAAAGTGCCATTTACTGAAGGTCCCCTGTGAGAAATGAACACCGGTTTAAACTCCAGTTCACACAGCCTAAATGTCTCCTTACCGTGTTCTGAGGGACTGCCAGGCAGCGTCAATGTCAGCATAGAGGTTCTTCTCAGACGGCTTCCCAGAGCTTGCGCCGTAGCCAGAATAATCGTAGGAGAAGACATTGCAGTTGATCCGCGAGCCCAGTCCGATGTAAAAGCTGCTCATCTGGCCCAGGTCCACAGCGTTGCCGTGAGAGAAGAGGAGGGTAAACTTGGCATTGGGGGAACAGCGCACAAACATGCAGGCTATCCTGTTCCCACGACTGGTCCGGGTCATGAAGCACTCGATGGCATCCTTTTCCCTAGCGGAATACTGCCAGTCCGCCCGTTCCGAGAGATGCAGCGTCCACCGGCTCCCACTCTCGTCGCACATCAGCGTGTAGGTGGGGTCGGGAGGCAGAAAGGCTAATTTGGACGCAATCTTGCTCGGACACGGAGGGCAACAAAACAGGCAACATAGCTCACTCAGTGAAAGATTATTCATTTTTCTCTTCTGAAATATAGAAAGAAACAAAACGCACAAAGACGTTAATATAGATCACAGTTCACACACGGCTGTCAGGTTACAACAGGGCAAGCACTGAGTGACCGGCAGTACAGGACTGCTTTTCAAAACAAACATAACCTTGGAGCAACCGAAAGCACTGCCTGTGTACAGGATAGTTGGTCTGCATGCGTTTATCAATATTATAGTATGAGATAAGCTTATAAATTCGCTCACAGTAATGCACACACTTACATTCTAGCTAGTTTAAATCCTTTCCATTTAACACAATTACAAGTGTCATATTCACAGTGCTGTTAAAAAGTGTTGGAAATACAGTTTTTAACACCTTTTCCCACAATCAGTTTTCAGATGAGTCAGGTTTTTGGTCCAGAGAATACCTTAGCTGTGTATTAAAAAAAGCACTCTTAATATGGCCTGGAGCATAATTACAGTAAACATAGTGAATAAATCAAGAGATCACACAGATCTCTATGTGAATATCTGACTAATCTAGAAGAACTGTGTTTGTTAAAGCAGAAAAAAACACATTTACAGAAATACAAGCAGAGCAATAAACACACATTCCCGCTCATCTCTATTAAATAAAAACACCCAAAGTATTCCATTTAGAAAGGGTAATGAAATAATGACATTGACCAGTGCATCCAGAAAAGGTGCAAAAAATGTGAATGGCTTTTAAAACAGATGATAAATATTAAAAGCAATTGGAAATAAACATTCATGCATAGTAACCCCAGAAATCTTTTATACTAGGACCAGTGTACTGCAATAAGAAAGGTCAACACTGCTGCACATAACTGCAACAGTGTTTGTGTATCCTTTGAAACGGGACATGTATCAAGACACCAGGCCACAGTGAGAGGAGGTGTTCAGCCCATTAGGCTCTTTGGCTGCTTTTTATTTTTCTGCAGTCCGATAGCCAGCACAAGCTGTACTGCACACATTGTAGCGATATGAATCCCCTTTGAAACACCCTCTGTGGAAAACAGATAATCGGCGCTGCACTTAATGCATCTGGGCAGTGGGAGGACACCAGAGGATGTGGTAAAGACCCACACAAACCCAGGCAGAACATGCAGACTCCACAAAGACTGTGGAGATGAACCCAGGTAGCTGGAACTGCCCTCCATCTACCCCCTTACACCCTGAATACAGGCTGAACTGAAACAATAATAATAATAATAATATCACTTTTACAATTTCTTGCATTAGGAATGATCTTTTCTCATACCCCAGCTTGCTCTCCATGAGACACACAGACAGGGAGAGAGCCTGGGGTCAGAGCACAGGGTCTGCCATTGTATGGCGCCCCTGGAGCAGTTGGGATTAAGGGCCTTGCTCAGGAGCCCAACGGAGTAGGATTCCTCTGCCGGCTGCGGGATTTAAACCAGCAACCTTCCAGCCACAGGCGCAGATCCTTAGCCACAGAGCCACCACTCCGCCCAATATGTCGGGGTTCTGAAATTTCGCACAGCTCGGTTCGAATTTGGGAAATGACTTCGTTCAACGCGGCAAAACCTCACCGTGACCAGAAACGACAGCGAATCTGGAGAATGTGACAGTGATCCGAAAAGGGGCCATTGAAGATTTTACTTCTACTGCTTACAAGGTCATAGTGTCCTAGTCAGTCCTGCAGTTGACTTAACATTTATTGGAATAAACAGCTACAAAAAATCTGGATTTGTTTTTTTTTTTTAATAGTGTGGGTAGTTTAACAGACATGTTAATGGTTGCTCTTTCTGTCTCCAGAACTGAAATTCTAAAGGACTGACTGAGTCAGCGGAGAAGAGCCTTATCAGAGAAATGACTAACAGAGCTCTTCTGATTAGACGCATCCTTGTTTGAATTGGGTCTAGTGATGTAGCTTCCTGACCTCCACAGAATAGGAAGTGATGGGCTGCAGAGAAACAATGCTTTTCAGGAATTCCAAGAGGGGCCTCCTTTCTCCAAGGAAAGCATTTAAAACCTCATCTGATCGAAAATAATATCGACTGCAGTCGTCTCCCCCACACCGAGAACTGCTCAGGGAGGTGATGGCTTTTATGCTACTGAATAGCTGTGCTGGGGCAATAATGAGCTGAGCTCTAAGTGCTGTTAATAGCTGAAAGAAAAAGCTCTCTTATAATTCAGGACACCAACCGTGCCATCCACATTCATGTGGATCTGAAACAAGTCTTTTTTTTTTACTAGACGTAAAATCGAAACAAAGGCTTCGAGCTGTATCATGACGGAAGAACGACTCGTATTTAACCAAATACGTTGAAGACGTTCAAGCAGGCTGGGTGATAATTTTAACGTAGCTACAAACTACTATAACCCTAATACCGCCACCATGGGAGCTGACCACTATTTTAGGACAGTTCTGAAGTCCTGGAAATGTAACGAAACTTCAGGACAAAAAACGCCTGCGCATTGACTATGCGTTAAACAAGCCTGGGTACAGGCAAAACGACTATGGGTCAGCACCATTGTTTAAATAATAAAAAAAATGCTCCAATTCCATGCTAGAAACCCTTATGGAACAGCAGATATCGCTGAACTTGTGATTGAACAAAGTTCAGACGCTCAAAACACCAGATATCCCAGATAAAGTTTGTACCTAGGAATTTCAGTCTCCTCTCACATCCCCCACCTGCATGGATCTCTTGCGATCCGGGATCTTCGGGATCTCTTAGGATGTCTCCCAGGATCGCGGATTTTGAAGTAAGCGATTAATTATCAGCATTTACTGCCACGTTCAGCAGTCCCGATCGACCCTGGTACCCACCATCAGCAGCGGCAGTGCAGACAGTTTGGGGAGCATCAGATCCGCAGCGGATACTCAGTTACATCAAGGACTTGATTTTTTTTTTCCCTGCAAGGCTCCGACTTGAAGCCGACCCGTGTTCGAAACATCCTAATATCGCTATAAAAACGTTAACGATACCCAAAGACCAGAATCCAAATGAACCAAAACAAACAAGAGTGGGGAAAACACTGAGAGAGCAAAAATATATTTATTTCTGGCGTTCCGGCTCGAGACTCCGGCGCCATCGGTTGCACACAGACAGGAGAGAGATCGCACACAAGAACACAGACTGGGGAGGGGTGAGGAAAAAGTTATACAAACCTTAGCGGTCCGGTGCAGAAAAGAGAAAATGCGGCGAGTGTGAAGAAGTAGCGGCAGCAGCGCTCCGTGTTTCCCGACTCCCCCTCCCACCTCCCAGACAGCGAGTGGGCTCTTCGCACTGGGGCTCCGCTACGTCCTGTCGCTCGCTGCGCCGACTCGCTGGTTAAATAAAACCCACCGCGGCTCAGCCTCGCTCTTAGCAAATGACCCTGTAAACATGTGGGTCAATTTTACTGGCTTTCATGCGAGACTTTGAAAGCGACAGGGACGAGCTGCCGACCTGCTTTAACCCCCAAACGCGACCCCTGCCAATCTCAGACTTGCCCTAGTCCCGCTAGACAATAACCCACCGCACACTCTCGATCTCTTTCTCTGAAGCTGCCTTCTGTTTTCGGAGGCGACACTCTGAAGCCGAAGACGGATTCCAAATAAACTGAAAGGTTTCCCCACCAATAAAATCGAAAGAGGTTTTGACTGGTGCACTAAGGCACCAACGGCAACTACAGACAGAGAAGAGGAGGGGACGACGGAGAAGGTGGGTCTTCACAGCTGCAGAATGACGTAGCCGCTTTTCTCGGCAGTGTGACAGCCAGTCAATATCACCAATGAGAGATTACTATGACACACACCCAGCCAATCACGTTCGAGAAGGCGTACCCCGTTTCTGCCGAATGACGTAATGCTAGGACCTAGTGGAGTACAGGAGGTGCAGGGAAAGGAAAGTGTAGACCAATTGTAATGCAGCGCTTGAACAGAGGGGACCGAAGAGAAAAAACCCAACACTGCCGGGGTCAATGACGACATATCTCACGCCGTTTTGTTCCGGGTTAAGATAACTGCTGTTTGTTTTAAAATAGGGCCATGTGGTTTTTGTAGCGGAGTGTTTTTTTTAGCAGGAATTTTTACATTTCTCTTTTGATATGAGTTCTCAAAAAGGTAACGTGGCTCGCTCACGGCCTCAGAAGTACCAAAATACAACTGCCTTCAAAAATAATAAATACGGCACAAGTATTCAGTTAAAGGTGAGTCGCGAATGTATGCACATTGTCTTGCTTTGAGTATGTACAATTTGTCATTTTTTAAAGCATATTATGAAAATTAATATGCAAAAAAAAGATATAAGCTCGATTTATTTTGTATTACAAAACTATATCGTGTGCTGTTTTATTATTAGTGTGTATGTATATTGTGTGTACAAAATCTATGTTCAACTGTATCAAGTTTCTTGCCAATGTACTATAGGCAACTGCTTGTACTGCTGGACAAAACGGATTTCTTGAAGTAGACTACTTTTGCACATTTTGGTTTGTACAGACCGGATTTATGATAATTGAGAACGAGCACAGTCCATCGTCTGCATGTGTTTTATGAGATTGAACATTAATTGTTGATAATCTATTCCTATCGAACAAATTATTTACAGTGAGTCTATGGAGTTTGAATCAACTGTACAATACTTCGTAAAGTTACCCGCAACATAGGCGTGTGTGTGAGACCATATATGTCACCAAATCAACAACAATAATTTATCAAATTATTTTATTATTTACAGTTAAAATTGAAAAAATAAGGCCAATTGCGATTATTCCATTTTGCAAGATCAACAGTCCTAAATGGAAAGTGTCTTCATGTCTAAGAAGGAAGGTATTTGTTAAATAAAACATTTCCCATACTCATGAAATATGAGGTGTAGTTTTTATTGGTAATTGGGGGGGAAATTGAATGTATAAGCAAATAGAATTAATTAATGTTGTTGTTGTGAAGTGGTTAACCTAAAATGAGCCAAGAAGCCATTGATGAATGGACCAACATGAGGCAAAATGACTTTTTAAACAGACAATTCTGTTTCTAAACATTTCTAAACAGACAACACACACTAGCCAAATATTTGACAAAGATAAGAAACAGCAAAAAGAAACAGCCCCTGATGAAGTACACACTCGGTGACCACAATCTCTCCACAGAAACTGGGTGACACAGACAGACCTGGCTGCCCAAAGAGTACAGGGGAGAAACGGAGACAGAGACACTTTCTACTGCACTGTGACAGATATTCTGGGATTATTCTGGGGGGAGCTCTACTGAGCTGGCAGCCCAGTATGTGATCTCCTGTCACAGCCTGAGGAACAGCGAGCCTGTCTCTCAATGTTCTATTGTTGTATGTAAATATTTTATGGCGTGTTTTTATTATAAACATCTATAGATGCTGCGTTATTGTTACATGCTTTTGCAACACTGTAATTCATCAGTCATGCCAGTAAAGATGCTTGAATTGAATTTTTAACTAGATACCAGGGCAAAAGATAAGAGCGATTGGGAGGAAATGGAGTTTGTGGGAGTGATAGCGATATGTAGAGGCAAAGATACAGATCTTTGGAGGGACCCTGTGGAGCTCTTTATCCACAAGTGAACTGTGGATGGCTGATGTATGTACTGTATGATGAAGGTGATTCATTTTTACAGGAAGTTTGTATTACAGGCTGCTGGGTAAATCTTGATAAATAGAAATTAACTGAAGCAAGCAAAGAGCAGGGGTTACATTGTATTCAAGTTAGGTCACACTGTGTGTTATGACAAGAGATTATCTTTTACTCGGTTGACATAGCGCACACTGTGTACATTTTTCATTAAGTGCTGTTGCAGCCAGCAGTCTTAGAGACTGCTGATAGGAAAAGTAGCTTGAAAAACAAAAGGTCTGTGTCCCACTGTTAAGACTGTCTTTTGTGCCTCTCTGCTGTATGCTCTGCTTCGTATTTCTATAGATCAGTGTTCTATGCAGCACTACAGTAACAATTACCGTATGCATGAAAGGTGTAGTTTACACTCTTCTCTGGTTTGATTTACTCACGTTAAATATTAGGGTTTAAATCCCTATGATATATTCCAAGAACCTTGAGGTGTATGCTGTATTGTCACATAACCCCAGGAACAAGCACTTTTGATGAAGGGTATTATGCTATGTGTATGTAGTAAGTTCTTGATCAGTGTGAGTGTTTGGTGCAGAGAGCCGTTGTGAAAATCCAAATTCTCATATAATCAAGTCCACCCTATAACGTTGCATAATGTACTACAGTATATAGTGTGAATGGTTAAAAGACCCAACCGTTATATGATAATTAAAGTAGTTATGCATTGGGTTTAAGTATTACTAAAATATCATTGATCATTGAACTGAAACAAAGACATCCTCACAAGCATATACTATAGTAATCAGTTAAAACTAACAACACGAATCTTTCCTGTGTCCAGCTTGCTTTCTTCTCTCTGCGTGATCAGCACACCCCACTGTAAGGAACCTCATTTCCCACACTGCTGACACAGAACCGGGCGCGTGAGTTACAGGACGAAAACAAGGCCATGCTGGGTACCCAGTACTTGGGAAGGGGGCAGGTAGAGGCTCACTCTCTACCTAGATTCGTCTCCCTATCCTTGCCTGTTGCACGGCTAATTGAAAGTTGAGCTTAACAACATTCGGCTCAGTTTCATCCCACTCTGCTGTTCTTCCATCCAGGAATCCCTGGGCCTGACCAAATTGGGAATAAGCAAGGAATGGTCAGTTTGCCGAATGCTGTATTGCGATTCTCATTCCAAAGGCTCCCAAAGCACTTTGTATTCCGGGAGAGAGATTCATTTGATCTACCAAGGACACTACACTGCAGACCAGGTAGATAAATGAGAAATTGCTTCAGGACTTGAATCAAGGGAAAACCTTTAGGTAGACCAGAGCAAGAGTGAAATCTGTCAAAATACCAGGGCTAGCACTCCTAATCATAGGCATGGAGTTATTTAATGAACAAGTTGTTAGCACCTTGGTTTAACTTCTCAACCCCAAGGACAGCACTTAGAGCCCAGTGTGTCACCATCTTTGGGCATTTGTTGTTTTTTTTAAACAAGCTATTTAACCGTGTTGCTGAAGCCAAAACTCTGGTTTCTCTCAAGAAATGACTGGATGAGATCTTTGGGTCGATTAACTACTAGCTATCGTAATGACAAGATGGTTCAAATGGCCTTGTCTTGTTTGTAACTCTTCATTTACCAGAGTCAGTTGTCTTTTTTTAAGTTTTTTGGAGTTTTTGTGCATCAGTGGTGGTGCTGGTGCTGGTTGTTGGTTGTTGTACAATTTTGTAAAACTACAGACTGCAATGGACTACAACATCACATTGTCTATTTATTAGTTGTTTATTTTCCATGAATAATAAATGCTTAATGGGTAAGAAATAGTGGAATAGTCAGTATATTCAACACTATCCTTATTGTCTAAAGTTTACTGATGGCAAAAATGGTCTTGCTTTCTTCCAGCAGTGTTTTTGTTCATCACAATTGTGGCCTGGTAATTAAGAGTGAGAATTTTAAGTAGTACTCCTTATTCCATTCCATATTTCAGATTTGGTTTTACTTTTTTTTTTGTAGGCATTACCAACATTTCACTTGTGCAGGGATAGTAAATCCTAGTACGTCTTCAATGTGTTGTGCTGCAGCTGCATAAAATATTCAAGTTCTTAAATAAAAGGGTTTTGCAGTTTGGAACCACTATCCCAGAGTTGCGTGGATGATAGTATATAGGGATCGCTGAAGCACAAATGTCAGTAGCAGCATGGCAGTGTGCCTGTCTTCAATAATAAATTAAGTAAATTAACATTTCTCTGTTGGCCTGTACCGAGCTTGGTTTCACTGAATTCATTCCTTACAGCATGTTTTCTGTCACTTGGCAACAAGTGATTTATTCTGTAACAGTGACATTGCTTATAACTGTAGTCTAAACTGGAACAGGTTGCCAAAGGAGAAGGTGTTATGTACACTAAGCCACTAAAGTTAGATTGTTAGCTCAAACTGTGATATGTACTCTAACACCTTATGGTTAATAAAACAATTGCTAGCATTTTGAATGCTCCAGTACAAAATATGCAGTTAAAAGAAGGAGGAGATTCAATTACTTTTAATTGTAGTACTTTAGGGTCCACTATTTAAAATATTCTTTTACAGCAGTTCTTGTAATTCCACTGCTTGGATATCGTATCTTGGCTTTTACTTAACCTATTTTCTCATGGGATGAGATGCTCTTTCATAAATCAGCAATGTTCGGCTTCCTTTGTTTGCTGTGTGAGTGTTTAATTTTTTTGTTCCCTTTTGTTGCTTTTCGTTCCATTTAGATGTAGATGAATCTCTAATATCTTCAAACAATTATAACTAATGTAGCGACAAGGATGGGAGAGTTAGTCAGGATACTGTGTGTATTGCACCTCCCTGCTTTAGTTTAAAGAATGCACTTAACAGCCTCATTTCTGATTTCTTTGCCAGGCTGTATGGGCGTTGTGGTCATGAGCTCATGAAGTACATGAAGTTTGCAATCTGGGCTCAATTTTCAGGGCTCTGGTTCTCTTCCCTGAGAGCAATTCAGTGATTCTGAATCCCGCTGTGTGTCTGTGTGTATCATGTGTGTGTATATATACTGTATATTCACATAAACACGTGTAATCTTTAGTTCTCGTGAATATTGTTTTTGAAAATATGACTCATCATAAATGTTGTGAAATGGTTGACGTTTGTCTTTTATCATAGCTGTTGTAACTGTAGACTGAGACACAAACTATAATACATTTTAAGAGCATTTTTTGCTTGCTTTTTCCTTAGCATCTATATACTGTAGTAGCCATGTTTTGTATTTCTGGGTGTATTGCAATGCCTTTTACTATTGTGCAGAGGGCATTAGAATTGGGAAACATTGTAATGTCAGATATTTAAGAAGGGAATCTAAAATGAAAAGGAAAACTAGAAATCTACATATTTTCTCTTTCTCTGTTCATTAGGCCATTTCTTTAGCTTCATACAAATGCAAATAGTGAGTTGCTGCTGAAGTATCCACTGTTCAACATTTTATGCAGAGTTCAGTAGAACTGTCCTCTATATCTTACTGCTGAGACATCGATCTTTACTTTAATCCAGCTTGCCAGTTTTGATGGCACCCAAATCGTGTCAGCACGTCTGGCCTTGCTTTTCAACAAATCCGACAACTAAATAGTGTGCATTCTTTAATTTACACGACCACTCTAATCTCTCCGTCTGTGTTCTCAAAGAAGGTTTTCCGAACTCCTACATCAGAAAGACCACCGAAACTAAAATTATTCTGCAGCTAGGATCACACATTCTCCCTTCCCTTAACGACAGACTACTGTTCTTTTAAATTTTCTCCATTCATTGGAAGTTTCATTTCACACCTCTTTGCACCCATTCTGACTTCACACCTCTTGATTGGCCTCCCTTTCTGTCCCCTGCTCCCGCCTCTCACTCCTCCTCCCTCCCAGCCTTTGTTCTCCCGCTACTTTACCTTTGCCTACTGCCCTGTCTCTCTCACACCTGAAGAAGGCTCCACGGCCGAAACGTTGTGTTCTCTTTCTTCTTTTTTTCAGCATTGAATAAACCTATTACTTATTCTTTAATTTAGACTCCTTTGGTTTTCAAGGCTTGGTCTCGCAAATATGGCTGGATTGTGTTTTGGGTCTGAAGAACAAGTGCAAATTAGATGTCAGTAAAAGAAACTGGTAGTGTGTGTACCTTTTAGCCTTACCGATCTTCGATTTTGTTTCTACGAAAGAATTGTGGTACGGGTGGCGCTGGAAATGTGGGCCGCATCGGAATCAAAACACTTGATGTGCAGTGCGAGATCTGCCTTTACAAATGCGGCCCAGACGATCAGTTTTATTTAAAAATGCATGATGAAGATACGTGTATTATTTATTATTGTTTTGTCCTACACAGAAAGCAAATGCAAAGGTCCATGATGGGGTTTGTCAGCACTGCAAGGATGTGCTGGAGTGGAAAGTGAAATATAATAAGTACAAGCCCCTCGCCCAGCCGCGGAAATGGTAAGCACACATTTCAAGTGGGTTTTTGTTTCCAAGTGACATTCCTATCTCCCAGTCTGGTGTTTGTTACTCAAACGTATAGATTTTGCCTGCTTTAATGCACTAAGAAAAGCTGGGCACAGTGCAGTTTGCAGTTTTGTTTCACTGCTGTTCACATTGATTCCCAGTAATGAGGGCAAATATGTTAGAAGAGCTGCAGTACACAAATATAAATATCAGTTGCGACACTTCATGGAGTGAAGCTCAGCATGAGATGTACAGTGGTTTTCTGTGTGATTTCTGGTGAGCTTGATGAGTATACAGTAGCTTGCTAAAGTACTGCAGCTTTTATGTTGTCTGGCTGAAAGAGTTCTGGAGTAATGCTTCCCCAAGCACACAAGCAGCGAAGGGGAAGGGAGGTGGACACCCCACGTTTCATGATAAGACATGCAGCTGGACCTAGGAATGAGATAGTGTGTATGATTGGACGAGGTTTTAGTTTTATTCAAACGAAGCACAAACTGTATATTGTTTAGGATGGTAATGTGATTCCTTTTGTTTAACAAGTTCTGAGTTTTGCTCAGAGTAAACTAACTTGACTAGGATGTTTGAAGTTATTAACAATAAGTGGAACTGGAGGCCGATTTCTGTGCAGTTACAACGGCTGTGTTTAATCAAGGTAATACAGCAGCCCCTTTAATAATTATAATCTGGATATTTAATTGTGATATTAATAAAGTAAAGTACAACCTTATTCATGTAATTTGGATTTCATTATTAGTTTCTTAAAGTTGAGTCGAATCTTGAAGGTTTTAGCCTTATTTCATCAACATGCAAAAGAGCTCTGTGGTGTGTGATCCAGAAACATATCTGCACTCCTTAGTGCTTGCTGCCACTCTGATCTGACCCACTCTTTCCTCAGTGAGGCAGTACAGGTGTTCACTGATCCGCCTACATTTGAGAATTTAATAAAGGTAATCTAAATTGTAGGTTTAAATATCTTTATAGTTCTTTCTTAAAGATAAGTGCTAATCGATGTCCAGGTTCTGCATTCTTCACAAGGAGACAGAGTGCCTTTGTACATTCTCTACCGACACTCCCCCATCGGAGCCATTCAACAGCTGACAGTCTGCAGGCTCTACACTACCTTACAGGAGAGGTGACCCCAGCTAGAGGGTTATTGGTTTCCCCTGCATCTTTTTTTACAGGCTTTCAATCATGCAGACAGTTTCAGTATATTTTTAGTGTAGTGTAGACAAAGTATATTGAGCATTGCAAAAACTTGAAATAAATGTAATAAAACAAAATCATATTTTCTTGGTGCAAGTGCACAGATAGCTTTTTTGCCTGGACATGCCAGAACAAGGGGTCTACTGTGAAAGTCCCTGTCCCACTTGTTGTCTTGTGGAACGAACTCTGTGCCATTTGTCATGTAAAGTTCTGAATATCCTTTTCCACCTTATTTCTATACCCAGATATGAAGTCAGACTATCGTATTACCCAGGGTTACCCAGCAGGAAAAAGTTTTGGCGAGGTGGTTACCCCCCAGCTTACAGCTAGATTAACAGCAAAGTAACTAGCAATCTTATTATAGTAACGTAACAATGTTATCCCGAACAAGATGTTATTTGTCCACACCAACTAGTATTTTTTTATATATAAAACGTGGTCAACCCACGATCCTGAGCGAAGAAGAGCTTTGTCTTTGAAACATATTATTTGCTGTTTTCTGAATGCCTCAAGCCATAATAGTGTCCTTTTTGCAATTGAGGCACATTTTATTACTTTACACTCGTTGAGGCTAGAAGTGCCTTTTTTCACTTTGAAAGTGAAGTGGAAAGCAATGAAAGGGCTAAAGTATTTCTCTGTGACTCCATGATTCAGCTGGAAGGCGTTTCTTTTCTATATTGATTACTGACAGCTCTCTGGGGATCAGAACCCTAATGTGTGAGATTTTCTGTCAACAATTGCAGTTGCATGCTATTCGTAGTGATGGTTTCTTTTTACATGTACAAAAGGACACACTGGATAATTAAAGAGTCTCTACAGCTATTTGAATATTCGTTACTTCATTTTTTTCAGTCAACCTAGACTTCATGCAAATATGAGAGGTTTTCAGACCAAGGTATGACAGCGTGAGATTTGGTCCCAATGCGTGGGACTTGAGAGCTGTGCGATTATGCACTATTGCGGCTTCTGGCTGGCCAGCCAATGATCTTGTGGTGATCAAATGATCGTGTATTACTAACAGTATTTCAGTTTGGGTTCTCGTGTACATTTTGTTGGTTTTCAGGTATTTGTTTGGCCATCAATTTTGTGTACCACTGTGGGAAACCCTGCACTTGCATCAATAACTCAGATTGGTGCCGTATGTCATGTACATATGATATGTCATTGTTTTATTCTGCCTGGAAGGTGCAGTGATATTTAGCATTTTATGTCTTCAAACCAAAGATATATAATCTAATGTGAGAAGGTTGTAGTGTAACATCCTTTATAGCCTATGTCAGTTTTACCACTGAAAGACTAAAGATGCTTTTATCCCATTCTGAGAAGATGATTATTAATTCAGTCAAGCACTGATTTATCAGTTACGTGCACTTGTATATACACCATGCCCCAAGAACATTTTTATGACGTATTTAACCTTCACATAGTCCTCACCAAATGCGTATAGTAGATAAAGCTGACCTCATTTGACAACGCACAAAAATTCCAGTGTCATTATTTTAAAAAATATCAGTGTAAAACTTGACTTGTGGTTTCATCAGTAGACTATTCATCACAGTGCATTGTGAAAATATTCACTCACTGCTACTAATATCACCTTTTGATCAATTAAAAGTAGAGTATAAAACGAACATTTTTATTCAAAACTGTAGTGATCAACCTAAACACTATTTGTGAAAGAGGCTGAATAACAGGAAAATCGGTCTCAAAGAAATCAAAGATTGAATACTTATTATTGGAAGTATTTGATGGAAACACCTTTGGCAGCAATAACTTCTGTTGGTATATTATGTTTTCCATTTCTTCCTTGCAAGATTACTCCCGTTTCAACAAATTCATTGACGATTGCTGATAGACTGCAGTTGTTCAGCCTAGCTGGGTTTCCTATTGGATTCACGTCAGCACTTCAGCTGGGCCACACAAGGCCATGCACCCCCTCCTTTTCAGACTGCTGGGGTGTGGCTCTAGTCTTGTACTTCAGGTCATGCACTGCTGAAGTGTGAACTTTCCCACCCAGTTTCAGCTGTCTGGGTGGCGTGAACAGGTTGTCCTCCAGAATTAGTTTTTTTGTCTCATCTGACCATAAAACCTTCAGGCATTTGTGTGCAATATAATCAATACTATGTTTATAAGTCTTTGTCATTAACGGCATCTTTTTTGCCACTTGCTCGTAAAGGCCAACTTAATGTAGGGATCAGGTGATTGTTAATGTATGACTAAAAGCATCCCTCACCAGTTTCCAGCTTGCCTGGCAGCTCGGTGTGGAAGGGCAGCCTGATGTAGGTGGTATTTATATGGTATGATGCACATTGTACTGCACACAAACGGATGAGCAACCTTCTCCTGCTTGTGCTGCTGTGCCACTTAATTCCTTTCTTGTTCCATGATCTCCTTGGTCTTAATGGTCATTTTTGTCACATCGCTTTATGAAGTTCGATATCTGTCTCTGAAATTACATTCATTTACTACAAAGTCAAGTTAAATAATTTTGATTAAATACAGATGGAGACCCTTACACTAATTTTGTGACCTTTCCAGCTTTCCTGCATCTGAACTGATTTAGAGCTAAGCATTGAATCCTTATACAATCTTGGATTCTTTTAAAATCTAATTTGTTTTCTGTCAGCATTAGTTTTGTAAGTTTGGTGTAGATTGTATAGATTCAAAAATGAAGTCCTGTTTTAAAGTGTGATTGCAAACTAGAACAAAAACAAAGTGGAATTTGCAGTGGGATGAGTACTTTTGCAGGGCACTGTACCTAATGTTGATTATTATAAGCTTCGTGATGGAGTCATATTGTTCCTTGGGATCACAGAATACTTTGCCCAAGTCATATGATGTCATAAAAATACCGGATGTTCACTGTGTGGTATTTCAATTGACTGATATTAGCTAAAATGAGTTAATCTGTGTAAACTGTTATGTAAAAAGCATTCATGTAATTAAAGCAAATGACACACTCATGCCGTTCTTGATGAAAGAAGATTGCCTTGCTATTGCTGGCATGATTGAAGGCCGATTGCTGAGAGACAAGTTGCCAGTGCTGCATCAGACATAAGCAGGTGGGTAGAGGGAAGTCACAGCCTGTTTTCTGAGAAATAGTTCATGCCATGGAAGGGTGTCACCACTCCGGTGCTAGACCATTGCATCTGTCCAGTCAACTTTGAATCATTTTCAGATGGCAGTGGTTACAGCATGAGAATTTCAGAGACTAAATAGCCCACGCGTTAGCAGAATGACGGCTCGCCGTCTACTTGACATTGCACGCTTGGAGGCCGATCAGAAGTAATGTTGACATCTGAGCGATGAAATTGCTTTTTTCCTGTGGGCTAGGGAATAACAGAGGTGATAGCAGAGAGAGGTGGTAGAGTATTTTTTATTCACCTGATGGTGAGGATTATGATAACCTTTGCTTTGTTTAAGCAAATGTGATGAAATGGGGAGAGATCTCCTTTAACACAAGAATTTCTATTAGGAAAATACAAGATAACACAGTGCTGGAATTACAATAGTACAGCCAAAACATTGCTGGCCATTTTTTTCTCCTGTCCTCAGTCTGGAAGGAGATTCATGGTACCTTCTTGCCAGTGGCTCAGAAGCAGACATGTACTGTACAACTGTCCAGCCTTTGAGTGTTGAACTACCCACAGCAGCACCTGAATTTAGGTTTTTTTGTGCATCAGTTGTAGCATTAAAACTTGCCAAAAAATTTTGAAAAGTAGATGTATTTATATATTGCTGCTAAAGCTGTAATCTAAGTTTGACATAATCGGAGACATAGAGTTATAATTAGTTTACGACTTTTCAACATGAGCAAGTTTTTGACTTTAAGAGCACTAGGTGAAAAGAATGAATCTTGCCATTCTAGTGTCAGTTCACACATTTCTAGCCACAGTATTGAGTTTGAATCTAGCTCATTTCTGTTTCCGTTTTCAGAAAATACGTTTGTGAGAGTCTTGAAAAAACATGAATGAGTTCTGCCTGTTATCTCAGAGGATAAATTGTCCTCAGTAGTTTTTGCTTTTAACAGCATAATGCCAAAATTACTCTGCAGCTAAATTTTAATAGAACAGAGTTTTTTTTTTCCCTACCAAAGACTTGGGATTTTGCCGACCTCCCTGCTGTAGATTATTTTTATCAGAAATCTAATTCTGGAGACGATTTAATTGAGGGGTTGCTTAATTGTTCTTTGACATCTTTTACAGCGTCAAGTGCCTTCAGAAGACTGTGAGGGATGCTTATCATATAATCTGCAAGCCATGCGCCCTGAGGTTAGAACTCTGTGCTAAATGTGGGAAGAAAGAAGACATTGTGATTCCGTAAGTTTTCTGTTTCACCAGTGAATGTCACGTGCGAGCAAAGGAGAAAGTTTCAAAAGGGGCACTCTAGACGCCATTGTTGATGGGGAAAATAGACGTCTCTGCTCTGGCATCAGAGGATTTAGTTGCTACAATAAAAACAAGAAATACGAAGCCATGCACTATCATTTAGATACTGCAAATTGGGGTTGAATGCCTTATAAAAACTTTCTCTTAAAATATTCAATGTATTCATTAAAACTACTCAAATTTGTAAGAATATTCTTCACTGAGGTTTTACATTTCTGATGTGAGGGAGCTTGCACCACTTGCGAGTACCAAAATAATACTCGTAATGTGACTTTCGTGCTCCTACACTTATCTTTGAGATTCAGATGTGGAATTGGGTAGTCGCACTTGTTTGAAATGGTGACAGATAATTATCAATGCACATAATAAGTCTTTCTGTCTTATAGTTGAACACATCCCTATCTAATGCCTAGATTTGTAAAGATAAAAATCTTCACTCTCATTTTGTTCTCTAACAGCATACTCCTACATGTGCTGGTATTGTAAAACCATATTTCTGATGTTATACAGCTAAACAGAAGAAACATGAAAAGTGTCAAGGCAACATTTTTGCAGACATAGAGGCAAAGTTACTGAGTGGTGTTGTTTTCACACATATCATTGCTTTCATTCTCAATAAAAAGGGCTGAGAGGTTGCAAGCGGGGCTTCTGTTCACAAAGTTGCACGCTATGATTTTTTTTTTTAGTTTTTGTTTGCTATACAGTGTATATTTGCTTGTGTTTCCTGAACTTCCTGATCATCAAAACCAAATAGAAAATCTTCAGAGTTGTGTATTCAAAATAGAGAGAGTAAAAATTAACCATTCACTGCCTTTTTATTTTCAGTCCCTTCTGTTGTGTTTGGAGTGAGTCAGAAAATTTAAAATGATTATTTTTAGATTTGTAACCATATCCATTTACCAAAATCAGGGCACTTTGGATTGATAACTATGTGATTAATTTTCGGTTCACTATATCGATATCCAGCATGAAATCTTAGGGGAAGCTTTAATATCTTTTAGTGCTATAAGCTCCCTTTAATTTCTCATTTTTACATGATTCCACGCACAGTCCATTTCTGTATTCCATCTGCTTATTAATTGCATATATTATATAAGAAATGAAAGACATGAATGAAAACAGATGGCATGGAAACCCATCACAGATTTGGCAGTAGGTCAAAGTATTTCAAATGACTTCTCATCCAACCAGTTTCCTCTTCGATTACCAACCTATGGAACATGTGCTATTTGTTATTCCATGTCTCTTGTATTGTATTTTGTTGGAATATTTTAATTCACTTATTTGCTCACTCTTAATTTTTTAAAATAACAGTGCTAAACGTCCACAGTGTACGCTGACGTGTTTGAACTGCAAGTATCGCATGCTACACAATTTCATTTCTTTTGCTTTCTTTTACCTTTTGAATAACCTTCTCTTTTGGGGCCTTTTGTGCAAGTAGATTGAAATATCAGGAAGCGATTACTTCTTAACAATAGAAAACTTGAACATAACCGACAACTATCCCATCAGTGTTGTTTGCTTTCCTGTATTCAACATAGAATATAAGTAAGGCCACTTGTACGAGGGTTTATGATTGGTAAAGACACCCTTTTTCATATTTAAATAGATGCCTTTTATCTTATTCACTTCTGAATATATCATAGCTATCCTTGTTAATATATTATCATTGTTCCAAGTAATATTTTAGTGACTGTGCGCCTGTAAAACCTTTTGAAAACGTAAAAATTCACCCAATATGTACATGTGGCTAAGGATCTGCGCCTGTGGCTGTAAGGTTGCCGGTTCATATCCCGCAGCCGGCAGAGGAGTCCTACTCCTTGGGACCCTGAGCAAGGCCCTTAACCCCACCTGCTCCAGGGATGCTGTATAAATGGCCGACCCTGCGCTCTGACCCCAAGCTTCTCTCCCTATCTGTGTGTCTCATGGAGAGCAAGCTGGGGTATGTGAAAAGACATATTCCTAATACAACAAATTGTATATTACCAATAAATAATTATCTTTTCTTAATCTTATTTGGTTAGTCATGTTATGACAGTTATCTGTAAAAGGCATCGGTGTGGGATCTCCCTCTAGTGGAAAGTTTTGAATTTGCAGGTGGCAGAAAGTTTTTATTGTCTTGTCCTTCTCCTTACCCAGTGATATTCACTCCTGGTCCTGGACAGCTAACAAATGTTAGAGGTAACTTATGTTGTCAATAAGTAAAAGCAGTAGTAATAAAAACCAAAAGATTCAAATGAACACGTTAAGAGTCCAGAGAGGAATAAAAAACAGAAGACATGGTGGCCCTCTAGGACCATAATATAATTTCTCAAAATATCCCAGTCAGACTTAGCAAAAATCTTTGCTTGGAAGTCCTGATGTTTAGGCTTTACACTTGCACGGGATGTGATATTTATTTTTTAAAATTACATGGCAGAAGCACATAACCCAAATCTACTTACTGGACTTCGTGTTTCTTTCTCAGTCTGAATTTTTTTAGCTGTGAAAATTCCTTCAAGTTTATGTGGTTTTATTTTCATTTCTCTAGGCATCTTATTGTAGACTTTGTCAACTCAGCATTTTAACTATACATACTACTGTATATGTACAGGCTAGATATAAACGTTTATAAACTCACTTAAATTTGGCTAACACTTTTTACTTTATTTATAGTATTTATAGTTTTAACCAAAATAAAGCTGTCTCCTTATGGTGTTTAAAGGAATTCAACCATGTTCTTGATTGAACTTTTTTATATTAAAGACATAATAGTAAGGGTTACCTTAATGCACATGTTCGTCTCAACATATGTAATAAGTAAACTTCATATTAAAATTGGGAAATTTCTCTGTTAGCTGAAATGATGTAATCCTTCCACTATGAAGTGCCTTTTGACGGATACGTAACTTCAGGTTATTGTTTTTTTCAGCATCAACTCTGAAACACAGGCAGATGAAAGTGCTGCACAGGACATTTGTCAGAAAAGAGGCCATCAAAGAAAAAGAGAGGAAGAGGAGGATGAAGACTTTGACTTTGACAGTGACCTTGAGGACTCTGACAGCGATCCTGTAGCTGACCAAGGGGTGAAACCTACTAAACCAGGACAGTCGGCCTGCCAGAGGAGCACTAATCAGGAAACACCGGAGGCACAGAAGGAGGCCTCTTTCCCTGATATTTCTTCTGTAAAAATATAGGCTTCTACTCGCCAATAGTAGCTTGAATTACCTTGTCTTCTAAAGAAGATTATGCTGGAAACTCTAGCATTCTCTTTCTGAAAGAAAGAATACTGGACAACCAAATAAAAAAAAAATGTAAAAAAAATCCATTGTGCAATTTTGATTTAAACAAGTTTGGGATATGGGAAGTTTCACTTGTATACAAATCATAGATAGATAATACTTAATTAATCCCGTAGGGAAATTGATGTGTTACAGCAGTCCAGCCCAAGACAAGCAAAACAGACATCAGAATAGTTATAAAACAAAAGACAAACAAAATAAATAAATACATAGGTGTGTGCAAAATGTGCATAGGATTATACAGACTGATTGTCCAAAAAGTACAATGGAGTAAACATGCTGTCCATAGAGGAGCAAATGAAGGGCTAACAGTCCTAGCCTAGGGCAGCGTTATACACCCTGACAGCAGCCGGGAGGAAAGACCTGCGGAAACGTTCCCTTGAACACCATAGCTGGAGCAGTCTGTTGCTAAATGTGCTCCGCTGCCCAGTAACAGTCCCATGAAGTGGATGAGAGCTGTTGTTCATGATGGCTGTGAGCTTGGTCAGCATTCTCCTCCTTGGTCAGTATTCTCCACCTCCATGGGGTCAAGGCTCATCCCCAACACAGTGCCAGCCTTCTTGATGAGTTTATTGAGCCTATTTGCATCTTTTCTCATGATGCTGCTGCCCCAGCACACCACAGCGTAGAAGATGGCCGCCGCCACCACTGATTCATAAAAAATGTATAGCAGTGTTCCACACACACCAAAGGACCTGAGTCTCCTAAGAAAATAGAGTTGGCTCTGACCTTTCTTGTATGCCCTCTATGTCCTCACCCTGGATGGAAACAGGGTTCAGGGGAGACTTATTCCTTCGAAAGATCATTTCTTTGGTCTTGCTGGTGTTAAGCTGGAGATGGTTAAGATGACACCACTCCACAAGTGATCATGTGAAAGTGATCATCACATCACTTTCGTTAACTACGTATCAAATTCAGTCACAGTGGCCCTGGGAAGCACTGGGCACAAAGCACGGGACACCCTGAATGGGGCGCCAGTCCATCCACAAACAGTGTGCACAAACAGACACACACACACACCACGGACAATTTTACAGAAGCCAATTAACCTATCAGCATGTCTTTGCGCAATGTGGTATACTTCTCCGTTAGAGAAGACTGAAAAGAAATAATTTTATACATCAACCACAATCTCTTACAGGAAGAAGCTTTTAACTTAAGAGTGTGTGGAAAAGTAAGCAGATCAATTGAATTGATTTTTTGAGCAATCCAGATTAACATTTTAGTTTAAAGCCAGCTGCCAGGTGTACAATGTCACATTAAATGGGAGTGAAAATGCAATTAAAAAAAAATTAGTTCACTGAAAATGTACAGCAGGATGATCTTTAGCCTTGGATGTTTAGGGGATTTGCATGCAGGTAAGGAGAACTGTTTAGAGGTGCTATTGAGCATTGTATGATTTAAAAAGTAAAGCTTTGTATTTTTAATCACACTATAAAAAGCTTTTAACATTAGTTGGTATGAGCCTAGAAAATAGCCTAAGGTGCTTATTGCACATGAAATATCATCCACACCAGGATCGTATACTTAACAGTACAAATGTTTATGTGCTGTTTGCTATTACACATTATAGCCCATTCCACCGGCGGAAACGAAGGACAGCACAACTGGGTGCCAGCAAAAAGTGGCCCGGCATCGCTCTTATTATTTTCCAGTGGGAAAAAAAATTAAAACACTGGCTCGTTCGTCTCTGGTGGTCTGGCGGTCAAGTACATCGTTCTCTCTTTCTATCCTCTTCTTTATAGAGCTGTTTCGACACTCGGGTTCACTAGTAGAGCCCAGGAGTGTGGAGTTTCTGCCTTGCACACCTTCTGCAAAGGGAGCATATGGTTGATCTCTTTGTAAGAGGACCTGTATTATATATAGTTTTGTCATCATGGACAACAGTCACCAGTCCCCATTTGCCTTCGTCCTTCTTGCATACTCAGTGTGCCATTGGTGCCTATGGACTAGCAAAATACAGGGCATCACGCCTGTCTGATCTTTGCAATCTTTAGGGTTAAGAACATGAACGGTTAAAAACAGGCCATGTAGTCTCCTTTTTATTTATCAGTTAATTGATCCAAGTTGTCATCCAAATCATTTGTTGAATGAAACCAGACTATCAGCTGCAACAACGTGGCCTGGTAACTTTTTTCATACTGTCACATCCCTTTGGGAGAAGAAGGGTCTCTTGTTCTGGGTTTTTAACTTAGGTTGGTCGATTTTGACTCCTGTCTTGAGGACATCTTTGAAACGTAGGTTTGGGAAACCAGAACGTTTCTTGACTTCTTTCAGTTTTCCGTACAGCGGACTGTTGGATCTACATGTATTGGTTAAGGCCATTGCTGTCTAGGCTTGAGCAGCTGAAAATGTTCATGTTTTTGCAGGAAAGCTGTATAGCTGTGGTTGTGTTATGTCCATGAGTTACATGTTAACCCAGTTAATGAGTATCTATATTGATATTGATTGACTTTATGAATATATATAATGTGATTTACAAAGAACAAACTGTTAGTGCAAATTTAATAGCATTTTCAAAACATGGCATATTTTCAGCTGAGAGCAGTCTAAAATTGTGTTATTAGTACTCTGCATAATAGGTGACCTCTTGTGGCTCTAAGTGGTAATTGTACTTATCAGAGTAATTTAAAAAAAGTGATTCTTTAAAATTCTGAAAGTTAACTATATGACATAAATTGAAAAAATTGATTTTCTGTATTGGGAAAAAGTACATTTTTAAAGAAATGAATGTATCCTTATTTTGGCAGCTTTGAGACTAACACTGGGATGTATATACTATGGTAAAATTACAATGTGACAACATGGTATAGATACATCATATGACACATCATATGAGCATGTTTATGTCAAACGTATAGTTCAACCAATGGTAAAAGGTATAAAGTATCACCATATCTCACATGACCAGACTTTGGACTGCAATAGTTCAATGACATTTTGCAAAACTCAAAAACATTTACTGTATGTGTAATAGAAAAATATTTTTTTTCCTCGTATCAGTTTGTGTTTTTTTTTAGTTGATTTTTATTAATGTAATTTCTAAAAATGGAAAGGTAAGGTGCCTTGAATAAAAAAATACATGTCTTACTGCTCATATTCATAAAAAAATAAAGCAACTGTCAGGGGAAATGTCTGTTACATTTACTGGCAGTGATTTTTAATATTCTTTCTCTCCCCTGATATATGAAATTGATATTTAATGCAGATATATTTCCTTAGTCACATGTATGAGATGAATGTTTGCATGTTTTTTTTTTAACCTAAGGATCCTCTAGCTCTTGTTTCTTCCATAGACATACTTAAACATGCTGATTTGTTTAAAAAATAAAAAAATGTTATTACAGGCTCTAATTTTTCTTTAAAAGTTTGCTTGCTAAACATTTCACTTACAATCACACATGTCTAGACAATAGCTTACATTGGTCGTTCACAGTTTTAACATTTTAACAGGCCATTGATTGTGGGGACCTGTTTTCATAGACAATACTGGCCAGTTACTTGGCTTTCGGGAAAACAGGCCCGGGTATGATTGTGTCTGTGTGTGTCCTGTGAGGAACTGGTGTCCTCTTCAGGGTGAGTCCTGCCCTGTGCCCGGTCCTTGCCAGGATAGACTTCAGCTCACCTGTGACCCTGTAATGGATGAAGTGTTTAGGAAATGGATAGATGGGTTCTCTGAATTTCCTTTTAGTTCCTTATTTTACCAGAATAACCTATATTTAGTGGCGGTCTCTTTTGATTTTTAATGCAGGAGAAAAAAAAAATATTTTGCTTTACCTTACAGGTTCAAATACTAAACACAATGATGTGTTTCATAGGTGTTGATTCTTGAAATGACAGTATGACCTTGTCAGCACCCAGTGGTATTTAAGTCTTGAACTGTTTTTGGTCGTCCTGACTGATTTTCACTGACAGTCAATATAGATCAGGTCTGTATGTGCATGTATGTGCACTTAAGAGTTCCAGTATTAAATTAATTTTGACAGTGTTGAGAAAATATTTGTCCATATTTTAAATGAAAGTCTTGGTAAAAGATGAAGTTAATCAGATTAAACGTATAACTCAAGGATAGAAGATATATCCTGGATTATAAACACTCATTGTGTGTCTGACAGCTCTCCTGTTCATCCCCCAAGCTCATCTTAATACTGTACTATGGGTGACAGGGCCTTCTCCTCTGATGCCCCAAAGCTCTTGAATTCTATCCCCAAGGATATCAGAGTGTCGACTTCCCTGAGCACTCTCAAATCAAGACAAAAAATCTTCTTCAGAAGAAGGCTTTTACTCAATCAGTTCTGTATTTGTGCCTTGCGTCTTCTTCTGCATTCTAAATGCCTGTTTTTAATTGTGCTAATTTTGTTACCTCTTTGCCTTATTAACATTTTTTCTCTTACTGTAAAGTTGTTTGAGAATTTACTTTAAAGGGCTCTATATAAAATAAAGTTTATTATTAATAATTATATTATTAATAGAGGAAACTTTCCATAATTACAATAGGGGTTCACAATCGTTTTCTCTGTACTGTAAAGTGCACATTTCATATTAAAAAATAACATTATCATGGTTCTTACTTTGTAAACAAAGGTGTTTTCACACCATGCTATTTGATCAGTGCAAAATGTAAAAATGCAGACCCTGTCTCAAAATTGGCTATTGCTTTCCTTTCAAATCTGCGTTTTGTTCAAGTGCTTCAAGAAATTTTTGC
The DNA here is from genome assembly GCF_059453375.1 of Lepisosteus platostomus. NCBI lineage: Eukaryota > Metazoa > Chordata > Actinopteri > Semionotiformes > Lepisosteidae > Lepisosteus > Lepisosteus platostomus. Next base: position 60,102,916 of record NC_142614.1, read on the forward strand.
AAATAAAATATTGTACCAGAAAAAGGAAAACTGTTTGAAAATTCAGTTATAAAATTAATGTGCAATGACATTCTTATAATTATAATTCATAATCACATTCTCCCTTAGGAGTCGAATAACCCCATGAAAAAGAGCAATTAAACTGTTAAAAGTATTATGTCTATTACAGGTGTTACTAAGCTAAATAGAAAAAAATAAATATAGAATTACAGCAAGAGATTAATCCACATTACTATTGCGTCATACTAATTCATAAAATTTTTAATTTGAAATGATCAGTGTACCATTTATAGATTGTGCCTGTTTGTGCTGCACCATTTTTGTAAAACATTTGTTCACATATTTTAGTTACAATGTATAATATATTAATAAATAAAGATACCTTCCTAGGATCCAGAGATTTCTTTCGCTGTTCATACCCTTATAAGAAGCCTTTCTCATGAGTCTCATCAGTATATCTGTAAAAGAAGAGGAGCTTTTCTTTTCAGGTTTTATTAAGAAGGGCAAATCAAAGTTTTTCTCAGAGTTTATATGTGCTTCCAAATGTGTGCCCTGAAACAGTTATTACAAGATTGCAAGGAAGATAAAAGTCTTTTATTTATGAAACGTAATCAGAAACTGAAAATGGAATACTAAGTACTGTATATTTTACTGCTGTGAATTGTAGTTCAATACAAGTCTCCAAGGTAGTATTGTGGAACATGAATCATAGATGTGTGATTAGGAAAACATGTACGCTCATACTATTAAATAATGTATCTAATGCTGATCACAAGCTTTTCTACTCTTGTGACACTATTCAGATATTCAAGGAATGATTCAAACAATTGGTGTTTGACGCAAGAGTGATAAATGATGATCTCAGCTAAAACACTGTTGAATTACTGTAGCTTTAAAATAAAAGCCCCTCATGGGGGACTGCTCTGTCTTTCCACCAGCAAATGTGCTTATTTGACACACGGACTTACTAATGCAGGCATGTGTACTTGATTAGAGGCCAAATCATTAGCTGATTGTCACTGGAAGGCTCCAGTGCTGAATGCCAGAGGGCTGGTGTTGGTGAGTGTCTTATTGATGATATGGAACAGAAACTCCAGCGACTTGCAGTATTAACAGAGAGAAGTGCTGAACAGAGCAGACTACAAGAGGCCTTGATCGAAGCCTTCACACTCCTCAAGGACAGTACTGCAATGGACGCAAGCTTCTCTCAAGTGCCACGAGCAGAAATGTTTTATGGAGAGGTGAGACCAAGATAAACATTCACCAAAGCTGGGGAGAGGTTAAAGTGTGGAGAAAGCAGCTGCAGATGTTCAAACGAGCCCCCTCTTCTGAGAAGCACGGCTCAAACTTTAAACGTTAACTTTAAACTCTAAACCCTTTAACTAATAATGGCAGTGAGAGGATGAATTCTGAAGTTTCCAGAAGCATTTCGTCTGCTTACGGAAGAAGGAAATTGTTCTGAAAGGAAAAAATCATTTTTTCCAGGCATCCATCCATTTTCTAACTGCTTCATCCAACTGGGTTTATGGGGCAGCCTGAGCCAAGCCTGGCAAACAATTGGCTGCAAGGCAGGGGCACCTGTCCATCACAGGGCCGAAATCATTTTTAATGGCTTGAAAGGCATGCTCATTTGGTTTACAGCTTGGAAATTGAACTGGCTAGTCTATGTCCACTTGCTAAAACAAGTATTTGCAGGCCTAGCACAGGGTGAGCAATCACGGTCTTGGGGGGCTGGTGTGTCTGCGGGTTTTCTGGCTCTCTTCAAAGCAGTAGCACGTGAAGTGGCCGGAGAAATCGTTCAACCAGTCCCATTGAGGCAACAATGAGCTGATTTAGGCAGATGAGAGTTGAGCTGGAATGAAAAAATGCAGATGCACTGTGACCGTGGCGGTTCCGCGCGGTCTTGTGCCTCCCGCCACTCCACCCCACCGATTCGTCCTGCAACACCTGGGGAGCGAACCCGGGTCTCCGGCTTAACAGGGAACCAGCCGAGTGAGCTAAAGGAGACCTCTCCCAGCCCAGGCTGCTGAGGTCCCTGCTACACGCAGGGAGGGCGATGACGTCACCGTGTCCAAACTAGCTCCGCTACACTCAAACCAGGATTGCTCGTCTTTTGCTGCAGATAATATAAAAACAATCTAGGCCAAAGAACATCCCTCAACATCCACCATGGCACTGACTGGCACCTTAATGATAAATCTGGATGTCAACTGCAACTAGAAACTCCTTTTCTGATTGTGTTATTTAGTCATGGAAGACTATTTTAACAGGCAGCACTAATTCTAAAAGCAACAGATTAAAAACAAGGAAGACTCATAATTTCCTTAATCTAAACTGTGATTAGACTGAAGTCATGCCTATTGGCACCCCCCATCAACTTTGTAATAGTACCAATAGTATAACCCTATCTGTGGATGGTACTAGAACTTCAGTCAAAATTGAAAAACTTGGGAGTGATATTTGATTCAGGCTTGACATTGGACCCACATGTACTACATATTGTCAAACCATCATCCTTTCACCTCATAAATATCACCAGACTATGTTACTGCTAACTGTTTCCGAAATGCTGATCAACACATTTGTCTTCTTCCGAATTGGGTACTGGAGCGCTCTACTTGCTGGGGTTTCTAAATCCACATGTCCAAACTTGGGCAGGCAGAATCCTGACCAGGTCTAGTGCAAGTAATCACATTACTCCTATCCTGGAGTCCTTGCACTGGCTTCCTGTCAGGTTTTGTGTTGATTTTAAAATCTTCAAGCTCACCTATAAGGATCTGCATGGCTTGGCACCTGTCTGAGCTACTATCATCCTACTCCCCAAGTCACAACCTTCGCTCTTCTAATTCTGGTCTCCAACCGTCCCCCAAGCCTGTCTCTATGGGTGACGGGACTTCTCCAGTTACGCCCTAAAGCTTTGGAACCCTATCCCTAAGGATATCCTAAGAATCACCTTCCATAAACTCTTTCAAATGTTGACTCAAAATCTTCTTCTTTACTTAACCGGTTCTGTCATATACCCCTTTGCTCCTGCTGTATTAAGTAAGCCCATCTACTGTCTCCTCTCATTGTGTATTTTCATTGTATATATCTAGTGTATTTTTTTAAATTGTTGTTGGTCTCAATCTGTAAAGCGCTTTGAGAAGCAACTTTTAAAAGTACCAAATAAAATAAAGTTTATTATTAGTAGTATTATTATTCCCTCCTGCTTTTGAGATGATACCCAGAAAAGATGAAACAGTAATTGTTAATATCTAAAGCTGGCCAGAAGCAATTGCACAGATATAAATTGTATCTGTCTGGTTTTCCCATTTTGAATAAAATATATTGCATTAGTAATTAAGCTAGTACAGGGCCTGTTAATTATTTAAAGTGACTGTAATATCATCTGGCCAATTACTGCAGGAACTTCAGATGTTAGTGTATTTGAGGGACACTGGTGTGAATCTAAAACAGATGTAGTGTATATGCCCATAATATGATACCTTGTGAACATCATGTTTCCTCTTAACCGTTCAGAAAATGCCAACTTCTGCAAAAGGGGCATACATTGCCAGAAAGTAATTGTGTCATGATGTTGTCGCCTCATTGCAAAACTCTATAATAAGCATCATCATGCGCAATTTACTGTAAGTGTGAGAGTCAGCTCGTGAGTGCAATCTCAAAACAATGTGACCCAAATGAAACCTAAAATTTTGACACGCTACATTTGTTCCTATTTTAATTGGTTTTGGTATTACATAGACCTTAAATGACCTTAAACTGCTACTATTGCTTATAAAATAGGTGTGCCCACTTAAATCAATGGTACCTGCTTAATTAAGGGACCTCCCAACACAACCCCACTCCACAACTGAGCACCCGATCTTGACTACTGGCCACTGTTCCCTCTGCAATAGCCCCAGATTTGCCAACTGTTTCAACTAATGACGGCTGTCATCAGTTTTTTACAGATTGAGCAAACCGGAGTGTATCATTGCTGACCACCACTGGTACAAAAAAACATTTCCTGTTTGATGAATAGCTCACCACAACTTTAGTGTAGCTGTCTTCTGCAAACTTGGCGTTTCTGTGCTGCTTTTCAACTGGGAAGGTGTACTTGTTTAGCCACTGCAGGAGAGGCAGATCAAGAGCAGTCCCTGCGTAGCTGTACTGTGGTGCATGAATATGGGTATCGACCATCCCGGGCATGAAGAACTCCCTGCAAAACAGAACTGGGGGAAATCAATATGCTCCGTAACCATTGTCTCAGCTAAACGCAAGCAGAATGGATCAGATTGCCTCTGTAAAGATGTTATTGGTTAACAAGTCCACCACTCACTGCAAATGCCAGTAATGGGATCATTTACTGACAGAAACAAATTTTATAATGATAATCTGAAGTCATCTGAGTCCTGCAGGGCCACTGTATCAGAAGCTTTTCCAGGCCTCTTCAAAGTAAAAGCACTCAAAGTGCCGGGAGAAATCATTTATTGTTAAATTGTTGGAATGAAGCCGATAATGAGCTAATTTAGGGTGATGTGAAATCTACCGACATACTGTATCGGTCCTCAAAGACTATTAATTTAGTTAAACATTTGCATAATGAAGCAAAATGTAACCAAAAAACTTACCCTTGTTTGAGTTGTCTGATGTCCAATAAATGGAATTCCCACGTCTGAGAAAGCTGCTTCACTTTATCAGCCCGCCCAAGGAAGGAAATCTGGAACACAACCAAACATCAGCCTGAAACAGACACAGCTTGCAGCTCCTGTAATAGTCTGGTCCTTTTCACATTTCTGCTTTGGAAAAATGTTCACTAATATATTTATTCTTAAAGTCTCTTAACTGAAAGGTAGCCATGACAAAGGAAAAATAATCATACGATCCACCGTTAGGATGTGAAGGCAGAAGAAAATAATTTTGAAATCCAGCAAAACGTTTTAAAGTACAAACAAGTGGTGCTAAACAAAACAAGAGGCACAAAGGGACAACCTGAGAATTCAGAATTTTTTTGTTTAATTCTCCCCTCAATTTTAACATTTTGTTCCAATACCAACGAATTAACAGTGTTTGGAACCTTTACTGTACATTACAGCCACACACCACAAAGGGTAAACACTTTTTACTCTGTTGCAGACACAAAAAGCTATTTAAAGCATATGACATATAAAAGTTTGCATTAAAAAATCATGTAATAACAAGTTTGATTAAAATATTAGTATTTCTGTATCAGCACAACGGGCCCTCTTCATACTTCCATAAAAGCATTGTACAAACAAGATTTTCTTTCTTTTGGGGGGAATTTGTCCTTTAACAGTGACACTACTATTGTCAGATGCTTTTGTGCTTTAATTCTCGTTTTGTTAAGAAGAAAAGTTTTTACCGTTTTTGAGTTGCTGCTATCACTGACACCACTAGGTAAAGATCCCAAGCACTCTAAGAAATTCAGGTATGTGTTAAATGTGTTCACCTTGGGCAATGTCACAGGAAGTTTAATTCAGTTGTAACTTAAATAGCTATTTGTAAAGGAACATTGTGTTTCATACAATGGACGTTTGTAAGGTAGAAAGCACCAAATCAACAATAGTAAGTAAAATATGAATTCATTACTAAAATATTAGTTGTATGGATATACAATTCTGTTATTTTTCTTCAAGCACAACTCACAAATTGACATCACCATTGATAAGATGGCTATGTGTTGTATTGAGTTTGACTGAGTTTGAATTTCCTATGTTGAATCGCTTGACAGAATGCTCAATCTAAGATCAAAGATCTAAAAGAATGGGAAAAAAATGTTAACAAGCAGTTCGACTACAGTTTAAATCCTATGTGGTCTGGGTTTCATTCTGGCAAGGATTTCTTACATGAGCCATACAAATTCTCAATTCTTTCTCAATACAAACTACACTTGGTGAAGCTATTTGTCTAAGGCTTTTAATACCATAGCTAACTGAATACTTCCGAAAAAGCTTTGTGTTTGTGGTCCAGACATGATTGTCCTTCCATGGTTTCAGTTTTACTTACAAAACCTCGAAGAGAAGGTTCTGTCTGATAATAAATCCTTCCCACTCTGTGCTTGTGCTGTGTGGTGTGCTTTGATCTGGTGAGGCAGTTTGTCTCTTTCCCACCTGATGTCTTAAGTAGTGGGTCAGCACTTCAGTGGTTGATAAAATACTGTAGGTCCTCAACTATTTGTAAAGAGTTTGGGGATGAAATGCACTGTAATTTCTGCATTTAAATAATGTTACTAAAACATTTTAATAAAACAAAAACATACTAACATGCTCATCAACTTAGATGATATTACTGGTTTCTTTTACTTTTGATTTTGAATTATCACTGGTATGCATAACACGCTGTACCTTTGACGTGTATAAGAATGCACGTCAAAGTTTAAAAAAAAAATCAATAGGTATAATGTTATATCATTGGATAACTTCAGTTTACACGCAGGTGGAGCCACCCAAAGGAGGAAACAAAACTTTGCTATAATAGCATAACGACTGCAGTATTTTCAGTACTGCTCTGTAGGTGACAACATGTTGAGGTCCAACGAATCCCGAGCAGAGAAGGTGTTCAGAGGGACGTTCGTGCACTCTACACAGAATGAAGCGGTACAGATTCTGGAAGACACTGTCTTGGGTGTCGACAAAGAGGGAAAGGTGCGTATTATCATTAATTAAACAAAAAAGAATCTGTAGCATTTCACTGCTTCAGAGATAGATATTGATCAAGAGCATAACCTTCTATTCTTTTTTTAATGTAACACCGATTACTAAAATTCTTCTTTCATTCAGTTTAAAGTTTAAAATCGATGCACATCAAATGGATAGTACTTCTCGTTATTTTTTAGAACTTACGATTATTTCCACTACACGTGGATACTTTAAGACAGGTTACTGTTTCAGACTCCTACTTCTTTCACTTCTATACTACGTCTTCCAAACTACTATACCAAATACGCTATGCCAAGAAAAAAAGCGTTAGCATTGTTAAGCATTAAAACTGGATCTTATTTTTTTTCTTTAATTATACAGTCGGTTTCTTCGTGTGATTATTGGGATTCTGTATTTGGCAAAAACTTTTATCTCTTATGAAATATAATTTATGTTTAAAGTTACAGAAAAAAAGAAAATTACAACACAGAAGAGGTATTTTGTTTCAATAATATTTAATGAGATCGTGTAAAAGATGTTCATCAAGGAAAGATCATTTGAGGAATAACCAAGAAATTATACTAATACACCTGAATACTAATACATGCTTGTTAGAATATACATTCTGCTTTAACTCACTCTACGAAACATATAGTATGTTTGTGTCGTAAAAGAATAAATCAAAGTTGAAGGGGGAAATTGATCTGTTTGCATATTTATTTGTTCTAGGAGAACAACCGAATCTCCTATTTTGTGCAACAATTCAGCAGTCTTTATATCTTCCTCATTTATACTAATTTGCTCAATTATTATTTTAGTCAATTCCTGAAACGCCCGACCTGTTTAACGTAAAAATAGAACTTACCAGTCCTTCATTTTCCATCAGTAGCTCTTTGGGCGCCCTGGTAATTTACATTTTTTAAATGAATAATAATAATGTTGATGGAGTGATATTGTTACTTCGTAAAAATACTGAGATCAAGTATATTTAATAACACTACCTCATTTTATATAATTTGTGTTGACTTCATCATTAAAAATCTTAACCATTTTTAGACACGATTTTAATTAAAGATAGGATAGGGAAGGACATAACCATACTCTGCTTGAGTAATGAATATTGTCTTGTTGCTATTGGCATGACAGGAGGCAGCATTTATGGAAATGTTAATAACAATGATCAGCATGCTTGGAGGGCATGCAAAGCTAACCCTGACAGTCAAAACATGAATTTGCCATCATCTGTAGGTTAGAGAACATTGGGTGACAGCAGAGAGAGTGGTGGAGTGGTTTGTTCACAAGTCAATGCTGCTGTGCTCTTGATAAACCCGATGAAATGCAATGGGTGTGAAGACATCATGTAAGCATTACGGAGT